>NW_007245883.1:182397-211853 GCF_000164805.1 Carlito syrichta
AACCCGTGGGCTCAGGCAATCCACTCACCTCAGCCTCCCAAAGGCGCGGGATTACAGGCTGAGCCACCGAGCCTGGCTATTTGTGCTTTTTAAGGAATTGGTCCATATCCAATCTTAATAAATTAGTCTAGTCTAAGTTACCAAATGTTTGCGTGTGTGGAGTTTTTCATATACTCACTTATTATCTATTTAATGTCTTCAGAGTCTGTAGTGATATAACCTGTTACATTTTGTTTTATATTGGTAAGTTATATCTCCTTTCTTTTTTTCTTTATTAGTCTTTCTAGAGGCTTGCAAATTATACTTATTATTTCTAATAATGAGTTTTTTGATTTCTCTATTGTTTTTATGTTTAATTTTATGATTTTATGTATGCATCTTTATTATTTCCTTTCTTCTGCTTGCTTTAGGTTTATTTTGCTATTATTCTTATAATTTCTTAAGGTGGAAATTCAGATTATCCATTTGAAATGTGTCCTGTGCTCTAACTGTAAGCATTTAGTGCTGTAAATTTTTCTCTGCACTTCCTTAGCTGCACCCCACAAATTCTGATGTTTAATTTTCATTTAGCTCAATGTATTTTTTAAAATTTTCCTTGAGAAGTCTTATTTGAATCAAGGATTATTTCAAAGTAGGTTGTCTGGTTTTTAAGTGTTTGGAGACTTTCTTGGTTTTTTTGGTTAATAATTTATAGTTTGATTTCATGGTGGTCAGCGTACATACTTTTAATTATTGTAAATTTGTCGTTGTTTGCTTTATGACTCAGAATATAATTTGTCATATGTCCCATGGGTACTTGAGAAGCATGTGCGTTCCGTTGTTGGATGGAGTGTTCTATAAATGTTAATTATGTTGTGCTGTTTCCAGTAGTCTGGTGACATTGATATTAGATCTCTTGTTATAGCCATAAAGGTTCTGAGTCACTGTTAAACCTTTTTTTGCCTATAGGATTTCTACTGTTCTTTCTTTCCATTTTACTGATATTTTTCCCTCTGTTCCCTCCATTCAGCTGTCGAGTCCATGCATTGTGTTGTTTTTTTATTTTGTTTATTGTATTGTTCTGTTATAAAATTTGGCTTTCTTTATATCTTCTATTCCTTTGCTGACACTATTTTTTCATTTGTTTCAAGCATGTTGTAATTGCTCATTGATGCATTTTCTATAATAACTGCTTCAAAATCTCTTCAAGTAATGGAAGGGACAGAAAAAACAATCAGTACACACAAAAAAAGAACAATTTTTTAAAATCACCCAATCTACACTAAATAGAGAGAGAGAGAGAGACACTTGGGGACCTGTATGACTAAAATAAAATCTCTAACATTCATATCATCAGAATATGGAAAGGAGAGAGAGGACAAAGATGAAAATACAAAGGCTAAAAATTTCCTAAATTTTAACATCTCTGTCATCTTGGTATTAGCATTCATTGTCTTTATTTAAGTGAGGTGTTTCTGGTTCTCGCTATGATGAATTATTTTTGACTGGAATATGAACATTTTTGATATTTTCTTAAGAAACTCCAGATTGTATTTCTACTTTCTACTTTTGCTGGCTTTCTATTATATCAGTTTTAGAGCACAAGGGGGGGATATGAACTCATTACTGCCAGCTGGAGATAGATATCTAGGTTCCTCAGTTGGCCTCTGTTGATACCTGAGGAGGGCAGGGGTCTCCCCGTTACCACTGAGTGGAAGTGGGAGACCCACCTCCCTGTTATATCCCTTCTGATACCACCCTAGTTAAGAGGTGCAAGAGTGACTCATGACTGCTCCCCACATGTACTCCAATGCCACCACAGGGACATTGGAGGCAATAACAATAGCATTATTATTATTACCACTAGACACTAGCAAAAATATGAACTCTCCATTAGGTATCCTCTGATGTCAGCCCAGTGTGGGAAGGGAATGGAACCTTATCATTGCAGGGTACAGGCAGAAGTTCAGGTTTAACATGTGGTCTCCACTGACACTGTGGATGAAAGCTGGTTTCATTACTTCTCAATACATAAATACATACACCTCAAACAACCAAATGAACAAACAAGACCCAATTTAAATAGCACTTTGGATATGTTTAATGTTTATTGACAATTACTTGGCATATTGAAAAGATTACAAGAAATGGAGGGCAATATGTCTTCCCACTAGCTACACAAGGGATAATTTGATTTCCTCTGGGCTCTTACAGCCATTCAGGAGCTAAGGTCAATAAGTATGTATTAAGCACTTTCTATATAACATGCACTATGGTACTAGGAATAAAATGTATAACTCACTTCTCTATGCTTTCTCTTATTTGATGACTCATATCAAAAAGATATTTCTATAAAATTGACGTTTTTAATCATAAATTTGTACGTTTCTAATCATGTTTTAATCATACGTTTTAGAAACTGCTTTCTCATACCTCAACCCATTAATTCTTAAAATTAGGCAGAAACACCTCCTATCATTTCTTGTATGTAATAGACTGGGGCAGTGAGACCTGGAAATTTTAGTGTGTCTTTCTCACCATCATACAACTGGAATCAAAGTGAGGTCTTGAGTAGTGGTCTTCTGACTCCAGCAGCCCAAGACACTTTTTATACCACATCTTGATGCTGCTCAGCTCCTGAGAGTCATCCTCTCCCTCTCCCCACAAAAAATCTGACCATCCTTGATTAAGATCTTGTCTTATGATTGGGTTTATTTTCCTAAATTGTTCTACCAAACCCACAGTTCCATGAGGGTGGGGATCTTGTAATAATTCCTTATAATTTTATACATCTGTCCATGTTTGTCTCTATTCGTTAATTTGAAAAAGACTAACATTTACCATAATACAATAACAAAGGGATTGGCAGTAGTGAGACACTGACAGGGGAGGGAGGCACATAATATCAATAAGGGTACCTGATCTTAAATCAGGTGAAGTAGGGACCAAAGAGAAGCCCAAACTTTACCTTTCAATGACCACTGTTTACGTAAATCTGAATTGTACCCCATATCTGTAAAGTTAAAAAATTGCAAAAAATAAAAAGACTGCCAGTAGATCCAGATTCTGAAATTTAAAAATAGCCTTGATGCTCTTCTGTGTTATTGACACCTCCCTCTGCCTCTCCTAAGCTCTGTGATCTCAGCTAAATTAATGAAATTCTCTTAGCTTAGGTTTCCTGTTTATAAAATGGGCATAATAATGCTATTTTACAAAGTTGTTGTGAATATAGAAAATACTCAATAAATTTTGCCAAATTCCTAGGACAGCATCTTACAGAAAGTAGGTCCTCCCACTCCCACTGGATAGAAAACTTCATGAGAACAGGAACATATTCATAGAGTGCTTTGTGCTTATTAGGTATGAAAAGAGATTTACTGAATGAATGTATAAATGAATATAATACTGTAAAAAGATTTTTAATCATCTGTATTACAAAATATTTAACTTTACTAAGAGCAAGTTGATAAAGTATTTCAGCAGTATAGTTAATCTATACATAGTTTGTAGACTAAAATATATGATCATTAATAACACTAAATCTTTTCACTTTAACATGCTTGCTCTATTGTTTATTTTGTCTTTGAAATCTGTACCAATCCCTGCTACCCACCTTTATTCTTTCCTGTGAACTAATCATTCATTCATGTATGCAACTAACATTTGCTGAGCACTTACTGTCTACCACAAACCAGGTTGCAAAGATTCATAAGACTCTGTCTCTGTCTACAAAAGATTTATACACTACAAGAAAAAAAAACAATAGATAAACAATTTATAATTAATGGAGGTGTTATGAAAGAAGCACAAAAAGTACTATGGTTATAAGCATGATTCATTTTACCTGGCGAGTTTTCTTCCCAGAACTTACATGCTAGAAAATGATTTTTCTCTTTGTAAACTAAATTGACTTACTGGTAGTAAAAATAGCTTTCAATTGTGCAATACTTTGCAAAGCGTCTGCACATCCATTTCTCCTTTTAATCTTCACAATGAATGCTTTATAGTCTAGTGGTTTTCTTTAAGATATATTTATCAAAAAAAGGTTGGCATGAGGACAAGTGATATGAAATTTGGAAATTCATTCTAAGTCTTATAGGTTGAAAATATGAGTCAAAACTGGAAACAATATTCTAATGGAGCTTCACAGAAATCATTCCAAGAAAAGCTAACAGTGAAGACCTGTTCCTTTCCCCCTCACCCTCAGTGAAATTTTCTTACTTTAAGCCTGACCCATCATCTTGCTCTTAGGCTACTGTAATAACCTTCTAACTGTATTCCCTGCTTTGTGTCTCATGTCCTTCTGAACTATTGGCCACAAAATGATATTTTTTTATTATAAAGATGTGCTTAAGTGCAAATTGGACCACATCATTTTTTTGTTGAAAGTCCTTTCATCTTACAGAGCTCCACACTCCCTGTAGGAAAAGTCTAATTATTTGACACAGTATAGAAGATGCTGCATCATCTAAATCTATCAACTTCTTTAGTCTTGTTATTGACCATTTTCTTCCAACTACTTACTAATTTTACTTCAATCCACCATATTATTTCCATTTCTGTGCCTTTATCGATGCAGTCTTTGGTCTAGAATGCCTTTAGCTCTCCACTATTCTGCCTGGTGTGATGATGGTGAATATAGAAAGTATGTTTTTTGTTGTGTGTAACTAGAGATAATTAACAACAATAGCAGAATATTGGCAACACAATTTTGGCCCTTGATTTTTTTCTCTTATTTAATTAATGCTTAAAATAGAGTTTGGGTACCACTAGTCTAGCTTTTTCTCTTAAAATCTCAGGAAGGGATCATTATGCTTTTTATTGCATATCAAAAATTCATGATATTTATATTCATTTAACAAAAAACTAAAATATATTGTAAGCATATTCTGTACTACATGCTGAGGAATTAGCTGGAGATAAGGCAAGGCAGGACAGATCTAAGACTATCATGGATCTAAGACTATACTATTATTGTCTATTGTCAAATAGACAATAAAATAAATGAATGGATTAAATCTTACAGATTGGTGATAAGTGCTATTAAGGAAATAAAGGATGGTCTGAAAAGAAGTCTACTTTGGAGAGGATGGTCCATGAAGGTCTCTAGAAGAAAACACATTTTCAATGAGATATGAAAAATGAGGAGTCAGCCATGTCCTTGGAAGAAGAGTCAACTGGGCTAAGGAAGCAGCAAGCGCAGAAACTCAAATTGGAGAAAAACTGACTCAAGTAGAAATGAGGTAACCAGTCAGGAGGCTACAATATGGCCCTTTCAAGAAATATGGATGAATGGGACTATAGTTGGGGCAGTGGCAATAAAGAGAAGTGGAGGAATTTGAGATATACTTTGGGGATGAAAAGAACAAGACCACTTTGGAAAGTAACAAAATCAAAAACGAGTCTTCTCTTTCTGGCCTGAAGCAGCTGGATACATTATGGAGCCATTTAAAGAGATGAGGAAGACTGAGGGAAGAAAAAAGGGAAAAAAGGAGAAAAATTGAGAGCTTCATTTTGGAGATGCAATATTTGAGATACCTACGAAAACATTCTAGTGGAGACATCAAGTAGGAAGTTGAATAAGTTCACATCTCAGAAGGAAATCCTGAGCTAGATATGTAAATGTAGGAGTTTTAAATATACAGATTAGGTGAGATAACTCAATGCAATTAATGTATTGAAATGAATAAATGAAATAAAACATGAAAAGTAGTAGACACTCCACTCAGCGTGATAGCAAACGTGTTGAAAATAAATTGGCAGTTGGGTGCTGCTTGGTTTTAGGACATTCTTCACACAGTACAGCTTAAGTCTTTCCTGCTAAGGATAATTGCTTTTCTATTATTTTCTTCTCAATAGAAATAGTAACAACCAATAGTTTTTATAAGATCGTCATGTATTTAGAGACTTATTTAAAATGTTCTACATATTCATATGTACTAACCCAAAAGATGAAACGTTTAATATAGCAAATACATGGCATATATAGAAACATATATAATATTAACTCAGGTATTTTTTAAATAAATTAAATGAAAAATTTGTTAACTTATTTGGGTTTTGACAGTCTTAGCACATACATGTAAAATAAATATATTCCAGAATGCTGATAAATTAATTTGTGCCACAGCAGATTAATTCATTTTTATGCCATGGTATGCATAGTAGTTATAGTTAAGAAAATGTGGTTTCACCTCATACATCTTTTCTGTGTTATATACCAGCTGTCTGAACTTGGGTAAATTGTATATAACCTCTTGGTTCCTCAGCTTTCTCATCTTTGAAAAACAAATAATTATAACTTATCTAATCAGGTTGTCATGTGACATATGCATAGCACAATGTCTGAAGTGATCGATACATGATTGATTTGTATCATTGGTTATCAACTCAAGATGAGTATTAGAATCACCTGGGGACTTTTAAAAACACTTCTATTCAGGCTTCACCTAAACCAGAATCTCAAGCCAATAACAATTTTTAAAAGTTCTTTGTGTGATCCTAATGTGTATCCAGGGTTGAGAACCTCTGATCTATGATAAATATCATGTATAATATATGGGCATATAATACTTGTATACATGTAAATTATATTCATATAATATAGCATGATGCCAATAAAACAAAAGAATTTCAACATCTGTCTAGTAATTTAGTTTGGAAAAAGCACAGTAAATTGGAAGAGTAGATAAATGATAATCAGAAACAATGATGGCCCAACATCTCTGGAGTAAGCTGCCTTGAATACAATTCCCAGCTCCACCACTCATTAGCTTATAACTTTGGGCAAGTTACTCAACTACTGTTTCCTCATTTGTAAAATAGGGATAATAAAGGTGACTACCTTTCATTGTGTTGCATCAGATGATTTAATATATATAAATTGCTTGTAACAATGTCTGGCATGTAGCAAGTATTATAACTTTATTTTTTAGAAATTTGATGGAAGTATATATTTGGAATTAAATATTGGCAGTCATTAATATTGAGTGTTAGTAGCAGAATTTTGCATTAAATTAGAACTGAAAAGCTGTACAAAATGTCTGGAGTGAGCCGGGCTCGGTGGCTCAGCCTGTAATCCCGTGCCTTTGGGAGGCTGAGGTGAGTGAATTGCCTGAGCCCGCGGGTTCGAGACCCGCCTGGGCAGTGAGACCTCATCTCTACAATAAATCAAAAAATCAGCTGGGTGTGGTGGCGCATGCCTGTAATTCCGGCTACTCGGAAGGCTGAGGTGGAAGGATCGCTGGAGCCCAGCAGGCCGAGGCTGCAGTGGCCGGGAGCGGCCACTGCACTCCAGTCTGGACGACAGAGTGAGACTCCAACTCAAAAAAAAAAAAAAATGTCTGGAGTGACTGTGAATAAAAACATTTATTAGGCATTATATAAAAGATGAAATAGATTCTCAGTTCATATTCTATTTGCTATTTGTCATCAAAGAAGACAATATGTTAATCTTGCTAGGGCCTGTATTAAAAAATGTGGAATACGTTAGTAAAAGTATCCAGCATCCCTGAAGCCCTGAAGCTCAGATAATATATGATGAACTGAACAGAATGTTTAAAACATGATTACCATATATGGGTCCCGTGTTGGATTTAGGTCCTAGAGGTAGATTTTCAGTGATGAATCCCTCCTTTTGTCTTGACCTTCCTCTGTTCTTCCAGCCTTGTTCACATGGTCTCACCTCACACCCTTGGTCTATCCAGGCAACCATTTCTTCCCTTCCCTAAACATATCCTACTATTTGCCTCCTAGAAGCTTTGGCTGTTCTTGCTGATGCCTCTTCCTGGCATGCTCTTCTCATTTCACTCTGACTAGCTCACTCCAAATGTACACATATTTTAAGACTCAGATTAAGTAGTAACCTCTTCCCCTGACACCTTCTCCAACGCTCAGGGCAGAAGTAATAGTTCTTTCTTTTGTACCCTCTTATATCACGAACAGACAGTCATCTTAAAACCATGGCTGAGTCTCCTTAAAGACCAGGAACACTTGTCTTATTTATTTACTTGGGTATTTATTTGCTTATCAGCACCTGGAACAGAGCCTGAATCATTTAATTGATTTTATTGACTTAAAAAATGGAAGGAAGGGAGGCAAGAAAGAAGAAATGGCGTCTATTAGCAGGGAGTCTGACCTAGAGGAAGGACACCATTGATGGGCATGAATGCATCACTGGGAATCTGTGGTACCTGGTTTCAACAGGAAGGCCACGCTAGCACTCAGCAACCAGCAAGTCCCACAAATGTAATGCATCATCACATCTCTGCTGCATAGAAAAATATTGCTCAAATTTTAGTGAAACTCAAAGGTCTTAGACAGGTAGAAGAAGAACTCAAAGCACATAGGGAGAGTTTATTTTCAAATACTGTAAATTCTCTAGCTTTACATTTTTAAATCTAACTCCCATCTTTCAAAACTCTAAACTTCTACCACTTCTTGGAGGTCTTTTTCAGTCTAGTGGAAACAAAGTCATGAAACCCACAACAACTTCAGCACAGTGAATTAAGAGTAGAATCTCTGAGACACTGCTTCTACTGTTAGCTCTATGGTTTTAGGCAAGCTGCCTTACACTTCTGTGTCTCAGTTTGCTCACCTCTGAAATGAGGACAACAATAGTATTGGTAACAGACTTGTAAAGTGGAAAACTAAAACTATAAGAATCCTAGAAGAAAACATAGGCAACACCTTTATCCACATTGGAGTAGGCAAGGAATTCTTGACCAAATCCCCAAAAGCGAATGCCATAAACTGCTAAGGTAGACAAATGATACCTCATCAAACTGAAAAACTTTTGCATGGCAAAAGAAACAATCCAGAGAGTATAGAGACAACTCACAGAATGGGAAAATATATTTGCAAATTATGCATCTGACAAAGACCTAACATCCAGGATCCACAAGTAACTCAAAGTGAAAGGGGGGGGGGAAAACAAACAAACAACCCCATTAAAAAGTGGGCAAAGGCATGAATAAACACTTCTCAAAAGATGGCATACAAGCAGCCAACAAATACATGAAAAACTGATCAGTCTTGCTAATTATCAGAGAAATGCAAATCAAAACTACAACAAGATACCACCTAACTTTGGTAAGGATGGCTATCATTAATGAGTCAAAAAATAACAGATGCTGGCATGGGTACAGAGAAAAGGGAACACTTCTACACTGTTGGTGGGAGTGCAAGCTAGTTCAACCTCTATGGAAAGCAGTATAGTGATTCCTAAACGAACTAAAAATTGATCTTCCACACAATCCAACAACCCTTCTCCTGGGAATATACCTGGAGGGACAGAAATTGTTCTACAAAGAAGACACTTTAACATGCATGTTTATTGCTTCAGTCAGTATTCATAATAGCAAAAACATAAACCAACCCTACTGACCATTGAAAGTGAACTAGATAAAGAAAATGTGGCACAATTACATGATAATGTATTATGCAGTCATAAAAAAGAACAAAATCATGGATTTTGCAGCAAATTGGTTGGAGCTGGAAACCATAATACTAAGTGAACTATCACAGAAACAAAGAACTGAATACTGTATATTTTCACTCACAAGTGGGCACTAAACCTTAATCACATTAGTACAAGGGAAGGGATCGGCAGTCGCTGGGCATTGCTGGGGGAGGAAGGGAAGGAGGGAGGAGGATGGGGAACACATAATAACACAAAGGGTCCCTGGTCCACTACCGGGGGAGTGAAGGTCAGTTAGAAGCCCAAACTTCACCTGCATGGTGCCTAATTATGTAGTTAATCCTCACTTGTACCCCATATGTCTATAATATATTTTTTAAGTGGAGTAAATATTCAGAATAGTACCTTGCACATAAAGAACAGATTAAATAATTTATATTATAAATATTTAATAGTATTAACATTATAAATGTTATTATTATAGGCAGAAATTAGTGAATTGTCTTCCGTCCATCCCTCCTTCCTTCCTTTCTTTCTTCCTGCCTTCCTAAGAATATAGGTACTTCTGTTCTTTTGTATTTTAAGATGTGGAGTACAATTCAGGATTAGGTATACAAATGGTCATTATACAGGTAAAGTTTGGGCCTCCTTTTGGTCCCCACTTTGCCTGGTTTGAGATCAGGTACCCTTATTGATGTTGTCCCCTGATCCCCACCCAGGCAATATCCCGCTACTGCCAATCCCTTATAGCATTATGGGTACCTTTGTTCTAATTCCCATAACATTGCTTATTTTAGAAGTTAAGAAACTAAACTAAATATATTTGCCAAATAGAGAATATACTTTCATCTTTTATATAAATAAATAAGTCTACATTTAACTTACAAAACAGGAGATTGCTCTTCTATAAATCCTCTGTAATATTTGTTGCTTCAGAGTCTGTATTAACAATGGTGAAACTTGGCAAGATAACCAATCTTGTGTAATGGCAGAGAAATGGCAGGACGACCTTGCCTAAGATTCATAAATTTCAAATAAGGCAGTATTTGTTAACTGTACTGGACATTTTTTTTCTAAATTAGAATGATCTGAACACAAGTATAAAGTTTATTATCAATCTCATTTTCAGTTCCTTTGAAATCTTTTGTGAATCTCTCCTACCTTAGGAAACCAGCCATCAAAAAAATCTATGTGTGGTAGAGGATTCAGTTAAATAAATGCCTGTACAAGTTCAGAATCCATGATTCTTGGTTTTACTCTCTTATTAAGAGGGTATATCTTATCCTCTTCAGTAAATGAAATACAGAAGTCTTTAAAGAGAGTGAGGTCCTTGGACAATATAAGAATCTCTGATTTTATGCATAAAGAAGGACTCCAGGTTATGTCCCTAACAAGGATGAATAAATAACAAGTTAATCAACTATCTTCTGTTTATGTTTGTAATCAACAGACCAATCATTTTTTACACATAGGTTGTGCCTAAATTTCAAGCTTTCTTGACTATTAATAAAAGAGACTACGTTCGAATTTACATGTAAATTTGACAAGACATCTTTCAGTCTTACCAGAACGAAGTTCCTAAGTCCCTCAAGGAAATATGTCCTGCTAGTTCAAAGGTCTTTCTGCCTTTTCCACAGTCTCTCTCTCTCCAGATTCTTCCCCCAGTCACCAGCTCAGGCATTTTATCTTGTTAAGCAATAGGGCAGACAATTGGATTCATGGGACACAAGACTGAGTGAACAGAACACAGGGCTACAACTCAGAAGGCAGCAGTTTTGCTTGGTTTTCCCACTTTCTAGCTGTGTGTCTTCACAAATTTACTTAGCTTTACCTTTCATTTAATCATCAATGAAAAGTGGAGAATAGCATCAACCCCTCCTTCCATCTCACAACGTTACTCTGAGGGTGTTAGAATTGTTTATGAAAGCAATTCTAAGTTGCAAAGTAAGAAACAGAAGTCAGTCTGGCCCCACCCATTCTGTAGCATAGGAATTAGGTACCTGGTGGCCTCTGGTGTTAGATTGCCTGAGTTTAAATCTAGGTTCTCACTCATTCATTTTGACCTTGGATGAGTTCATGCTTCATTTCCTCATCTGTAAAATGGGGTCACCCGTAAATTATGAGGCATGAAATGGAGCAGCACTTCTGTGGCACTTAGAACAATGCTTAGAACCTAGAAAGCACTCTGTAGAAGTTAGGGTATGACCCAACAAGCATTTCTTTAAGTGACTACCTCTTGAGTATATCTGAGTTTTAAGAATTCCAAAGAATGGACAAGATCTAGTTCCTACTTTTGGAAGTCTCAGACTCCAAACAAACAGGTAAATAAGTGCTATGACAGAGACAAAATACATAAAGTGCAGGGCATAGATTCATTCCTAATACTCTTCTCTGCCCTTTGCCTTTACTCTGTTTCCATGCTCTCTCTAGGTAAATTTCCTGAATATCCCATTCACTTTCATGACTTTATCTATCAACTGTGCACCAATGGAGCTAAGACCCATAACCCAGAACTCTACTCTAACAGTAGAGTATCTTCACTTAGCTTACTCTCTTCCCCCTTCCTATACCTGCATCTCTTTCAACTAATCCCTGAAACCTAATCATTGGTCAAACCATAAAATTATCGGAGAAATGGTATGCCCCACTTCTCAACCCCTATTCCACATCTATTGCATTTATCTTAACTATTGCAGGAACTAAGTGTCTCAGTGCCTCTAGTTTCAATCTCTCTATCCTCCAGTCATGCCTCATTCAGTCACCTGAGCTCCTTTAAAGTTTGTATCTTTTCACAACACTCAATCTAGGAAAAGCTCAGGTGACTTGTCATTGCCTGCTTAATAGAAGCCTTCTTACATTTACAGAACTCTTCCCATAAGTCTCAGGCTCCTTTCCACTCTTATCTAGACTTCCCAGATCTCAGCACAACGAAATGCAATGTTTATTTCCAGAACACTGCTGCACCTTCCATTCTTCACCACTTTTTCTTTTGTTTGTCCTGCTCCCTCAATGCCCTGTCTGCCACCTATCCACTCATTCACCTTCTTCTTCATCCTTCAATTCACAGTTCAAATATCACTGACTGCATGTAATTTTCCATGAATAATAAATCCCTTGGGATTTATTGTTCTCACACCAGGATTTACATATAACATGTAGGTTGAACCAAATGAATTAACAGTTTTTGGTAGGTTTTAAAAAATGGTCAAATAATAGCAATTTCAGATAGCTCAACCTGTAACATAACATATTCTTCTTATGGCATTTATACTGCTTCATCAGATATTCTTGTTTAAGTATATCACCTACACAGTCTGTTTTCTTTATCCTTGCATGCCCAGTGCCAAGTAGATTGCCAGATGAGAAGATGATCTAGAAATGCTTGTAAAATTCAAACAATTGCTATGTATGTATCTTAACACTTTGTTGAGCTCTCTTAAATCTAGGTCCTAATCTTTCTCATTTGGGGGGCTCTGACAAAGGTGAAAGAAGCCATCCAGGACTGTCTTCTTGAGTCAAAATTGCAAGTATCATACCCACCCTTACCTCTCCCTATTTTTATCAGGATGCAGCTTGCTCTAACTACCACCTGATACTTACCTTACCCAAACAGGCAAAAATCTACCTACAGGGTTGTCCTTTAGGCAGCAAGCATATAATTTATAATGATACCATTCAGGCCATTTAATATCTTCATTCACTGATTCAATCATGGAAGTGTAATTGGTACTAGAGATATAGAGGTAAATAAGGCAGCTGGAGATTATGAATTTGGAGTGGCTTTGTTCTTTTGTCTTCAAACTCTTTCCCTTAATAATGGTATACATACACTATGGGACACAATTCAGCTATCAAAAAGATGAAATAATGTCATTTGTAGCAAGTTGGATGGAATTGGAGAACATCATCATAGTAAAATAACTCAGGAACAGAAAACCTAGCACTGCATGTTCTCACTTACAAGTGGGAGCTAAACCAAGGCTCCGCAAAGACATAGAGGGTGGTATAATGGATACTGGAGACTTAGAAGGGGAGGGGGGAAGAGGTGGGGGGACAAAAAAAAATCACTTCTCAGTTACACTGTGCACAGGTGGGAGTGGTGGGTGCACTTAAAGCACAGACCAAAAATTATTTGTACCCCCTAAAGCTGTTGAAATAAAGAAAAAGAAAAAAGAATTGCCTAAAGAAACATTGAATATTTTTTAAAATAGCTTATTTGAATACTTTAAAATGTCTTATATACTTTTTCCTCTAGAAATAAGTTGAAATAATTAATGTAATTTTTAGTATATGTTTAATATTGTTATTTTAAATATACTTACCATATCATTATTAAATGTATCCAGTGAAATCTGATTATCACAACAATTTGATACCCATGACTATTTTTTAAAAACCTGAAAAAGTTATTTTTGAAATTTAGAAATTTTAGAACTTTTGTTTTCTTTGAACTCACATTGGCATTATACTTTGCCCTTGGGTTTCATACATATATGTAAAATCAAAACAATTAAGCTTCATATTTAGTCAGGTTTATGGAAAATGTACACCACACATCTGATTGGCAAACCAGTAAGCCAAATTGCTCTTTTTCCAGAAAATTCTGCCTTAATTTTTCAATTCAAATAAATGTGCTAATATACATTTGCAAGAAATATCAGAGAACATTAAGAAATAAGTAACAATATAAGTCTGTAAGAAAGATTATGAAGTCAAAATTAAAATAAGGTATGTCTAATACAAAAAATTTATCTTTATCAATTACAAAATAAAATAAACGAATATTCTAATTATCATTAACCAATGTGTAATAAAGCAATGAATGTAGACTTTATGGAATAATAATGATATCATCCTTCTAATAAGAATGTATGTATATCTCTTTCCAGTCAAAAGGCAAAGAATGACAGAATGAAGCAAACATGATCCAATCATATGCAATCTATAAGGGATACAGGATTCAAAGATACAAGTAGGTTGAAAGTAAAAACATAGAAAATTTTTACCATAAAAACAGAATACATAAGAACCAGTATCAGATCAAACAGACTTTAAGACAAGATTTGTTACTAGACAAAATAGAACACAATGATAAAAGACTCAGTTCATCAGGAAGACAGACAATTATAAACAAAAATGCACCTAACAACAGAGTACCCAAAAACATGAAGTTAAAATACATAAGTTAAAGGGAGAAATAGACATTCCACAATAATATTTGGAAACATCAATAACCTGTTTTCAATAATGGGTAGAATAACCAGGGAGAAGAAACAGAACAAGAAAACAGAAGACTTAAACAACACTATAAACCAAATAGATGTAACATATCTGTAGAACACTCTAATCAACAATAGCAGAACACACATTCCTCTCAAGTGTACAGAAAAAGTTCTCTATGATACAGTGTATGTTAGGAGGCCATAAAACAAAACTTAATAAATTTAAAAGCCCTTAAATCACACAAAATATGTTCTTTGATCACAATGGAATAAAATTAAAAGTCACAATAACACAAAAAAATTTAGACAATTTGCAAATATGTGAATATTCATCAAAACATTTGTAAATAACAAGTAGTTCCAAAAAATCCAAGAAAAGTTATAAAATAATTTTGAGTAATGAAAAGAAAACCACCACATGCCCAAAGTTACAAGATGCAGCTAAAGCAGTGATCAAAAGAAAATTTATAGCTGTAATACTTATTTACAGAAAAAAATCTCAAATTAATAATCTAAACTTCCATCTTAAAAAACTAGCAAAAGAAGAATATGCTAAAATGAAGACAAGCAGAAAAAATAAAATAATAAAGATTAGAGCACAAATAAATGAAATAGAGAATAGAAATAATAACAAACATCGATAAAACCAAAAGTTAGTTCTTTAAAAAAATTAACAAAATTAATAAACCTTTAACTAGGTTGAACAAAAAAAGGGGGGGGGGGAATTCAAGTTACTAAAATCAGAATAAAAGTGGAGACTTCAGTACCAGCTTCACAGAACTAAAAAGGATTATAAGAAAATACTATTAATAATTGTATGCCAACAAAGTAGATAACCTAGATGAAATAGACAAATTCCCAGATAAATACAAGCAATTAAAATTGAAATAGAAGAAATAAAAAATCTTAATAAACATAAGAAAAAAGATTGACTTAGCAATTTAAAAACTTTCTAAAAGAAAAACCCGGACTCAGATGACTTCACTAGTAAATTTTACCACATACTTAAAGAAAAATTAATATCAGTTCTTCACACTCTCTTACAGAAAATTACAAAAAGAAGGCATAGTTCCCAACCCATTCTAGGAGATGAGTATTAATTACCCAGATACTAAAACCAAACAAACAAAAAAATCACATGGGAAAGAAAAAAAAAGGACCAATATCCCCTATAACTATAAATGCAAATACCCTCACCAAAATACTTGCAATCCAGATCCAACAATATATGAAAAGGAATACTGATGATAAGCAAGTGAAATTTATCCCAGGAATCAAGGTTGGTTTAGAGTCTGAAAATCAATCAATGTAATACACTATACTAATAAAGGAACAACAAAAACCACAATCATCTTAATAGATGCAGAAAAAGCAATAAAGCAGCAATAACTTTTATATCGATTACATGTTGAAATAATATTTTTGCATCTGTTGAGTTAAATAAAATATATTACCCAAGTTAATTTCACTTGTTTCTTTTTACTTTTTAAATTATGGCCACTAGGAATTGTATTATACATAGGTAGCTCACTCATATTTGTGGCTTGTGTTGCATTTCTATTGGATCATGATGGTGCAGATATAGCTCAGTTTGAAGACAGCGTTCTAACAGTATTGAGTATTTTTCATATATATTTCCCTACGTAATTTATCAAAGAAGAAAACTGAGACTGAGAATGCTTTGGTATCAGAACCGGTACTGGGATTCGACAACGTCCTCAAAGTCGGAGCCTGAACTCCTTACAGCACTGGTCTTTCTTAGAAGGATTAAGTAGTTATTGAATATGTTTAAATTAACTTTTAAAATGTTTTTCTTCCTTTTCAAATATAAGAGAAATTTCACCTTAAAAAAATTTTTCTTTCACTCGGATTTATCCTTCCATTGCTGGCAATCAGGGATTTTACTACCATTATCATCTTCCATGTGCATGCTGTTTGGTAATTGTTTTGTTTTTGCTTTGGTTATCCACTCTCCAGGACTACCACTGTGTTCTTCTAGCTGGTTTTCTCGTCCCTATCTTAAGCTTCACAGCAGATATTAGCCAAGGTATTTTGTTTGTTTAAGTATCTATTCTATGTCAAATGCTATAGAAAACACTCTACTTAAAACATTGATAATTTTTATCACCACAACCCCCACTTCATAGATAATGCTTATCTCTGCCTTCGCAGATAAGAATACTGAGGTTTTCAAGTTTAAGTGTCAAAATTATACAGTAATGGAGGAAGTTAGACGAAAATCCAGGTCTCTAACTACATAGCCCTGGTGTGTCCACATATAACTCCTCCCTGTCTCTTGATGTGGACCTACAAACTGTGGGCCTACAAACATGAGTACTTTCACATATATAATTCATGCCCTTACAACATTTTCTAAAGTTTCTTTTTATCTGTACAATTTTGTCTAATTTTTTCTATTAAAACTTAAGGTCTGTGTTTCTCCTTATTTTTATGGATTATGTGCTCTAATGTTGGTATAATGATTTACACTTATGAATGAATTTTGGATATAAGATGTCATAATGTCCTACAGTTCTCTCTGGTGTCCCATGAAAGAAGTAGACTGTAAAAGTGAATTGATAGCAATGAAGATCAAGCACTAACACAAACAAAAGTCAAACATCCCTCTTCCCTCAAAATGTTTTTTCTTCCTTGTCTCTGCACTTAATCAATCCAATACAAAGGCTGGTGGTAATGACTGCTACCATAAGCTTCATGATATTTCTTTTTAAGTGAACTTCCATAGTTTCCAACTTAAACATTTGAAATTTTTAATCTTCCAAGATTCTAAAAATATTAAGATCAAATTTGATAGATGTAATACTCTTAATCTACATAAAGTCTACATATTTAATATTTAGTCAAAATGCATTGTCACTTTTATCTGGTTAGAATAATTTATCAATTGAAGGACAGCTTTCTAGAGTGTGAAAAAAGTATAGCTTTCCAGATTATGGGGAAAAAAAGAATTAATACTATACTTCCAATATATACTGCCAGGACTCGTTCTTGCAATAGGATAGGAGAAAAATGAATAAGCATATTTGAGGAATATCTCTAAATATTTGTGAGATATGTATTTTTAAAATAAGATGCTTTTGTTCTCAGGTCACTGCGAATTGTCATTTATTTAGTTAGGTGTTACTGTGAAGACTTGAAGGATTATCTCTTCCACCCCTTATCTTTTAGTAGAGATAGTAACCATTGCTTTGTTATTTGTTTTTCTTTTATTTTTGAAAAATTATAATTGTAAATAATTATGGAGTACTCAGTGATATCATATGTATACAGTGTAGTATGATTGAATCAAGCTAATTAATATATCCATCAACTTAACTATTTATCATTTGAAGTCTGACTGCAACTTTGTACCCTTTGACCAACATCTCCCCATTCCATCCAACCCCCAGACTCTGGTAACCACTGTCCTAATCTCCACTTCCATGAATTCAACTGTCTTAGATTCTGTATATAAGTGGAGACATTCAGTGTTTGTTTTTCCATGCCTAGCTTATTTCACTTAAATTAATATCTACCAGATCCATCCATGTTGTTGCAAATGATAGAATTCAGCCTTCTTTTTGAAGACTGAATAGTATTTCATTATGTATATACATACTGCATTTGCTTTATCCATTCATGAGTTGAACACTCAGGTTGTTTCCACAACTTGGCTCTTGTGAATAATGCTGCAATGAACATGGGAATGCAGACATCTCTTCAACATACTAGTTTCTAGCCCTTAGGATATATATTCAATCACTGTTTTTAAAGACCGGTCACTATGACTCTGTTTCACTCAGGTATTTGCTGAGCAGTGGGCTTCCTCTTTGCCTCTGCCTCCAGCACTAGCCTGAGGGCCAACCAATGGAGAAGACTGAGAAACAGGGAGATGGGGGCATTAAGCCCAGTTTATGCAAACTACCTGAAAAAATTACTTTGTCTCTGGGCTTTCTTATTCCAACAACAAACAGAAATATTATTTGCTTTATCTACTCACAAAATACATTACTACAAAAAAGGAGATAATAAATAGATTCAAGCCAGGCTTAGGATGTGCTTCAGTGTGTAATTTCTTCTCTCTTCCTGCTGAATTTGCCTTATTTCAATATTCTGTATTCTTTACAGGGCTCCACCCATGACCAGCTCAGCAAGGCTATATTGCAGCAAGTATGATTCCAATTTAGTAGGTCAGTTTCAGCCTAGACTCTTGCTATTTATGACTTTGCCACAACAATTAGGGTTGGGGATTATCATAACCAGCGTCAACAACAACATTTATTTACAGCCTCTATGACGATGCACAGAATATTGTATGGGCTTTCTGTTCTGTTCATGATTGTACCCCTAGAACCTAGCACAGTGTCTGGCACAGAGTAAGCATGCAAAAAATAGTTTCTGGATACATAAATGAATCAACAAGAACTAGTAAAATAAACAAATATATTAGTCATAGCCACTGCCTCCAAAGACAGATGATATAACCACATTGATTAGGCCTTAAAAATAGAAGATGGGCATTGCTTTGTTAAAC
Source organism: Carlito syrichta (assembly GCF_000164805.1). Classification (NCBI taxonomy): domain Eukaryota; kingdom Metazoa; phylum Chordata; class Mammalia; order Primates; family Tarsiidae; genus Carlito; species Carlito syrichta. Next base: position 201,551 of record NW_007245883.1, read on the forward strand.
TCTGGTGTGTCCACGTGGCTCTTTGAGTGATGGCCACCATGTTTCTTGGCTTTGGCTCCCTCCCCTACCTTGGGGAGGTGAACCTCCTCTCTTCTTTAATTTACTTTCGAAATAAACTATATTTTCCAATCTGAAAAAAAAATGGAAGACACACAGCAATAGAGCAGTAAATCTGTCTACCTGAATGCCCAATGAGAATGTGGCAGGAACTACCAGAGAGGTTGAGGGCTTCTCACCCAGGTGGGAGTATTGGGAGTACTGACAAATCTCCCAACCTCCACAAAGGTTAACACCACCTATAAAGACCTTTTATTATGTTTAGGAGATATCTTTGTCTAGAGGAAAATTCTAGTTATTTTTGTCAATGAGTTCATCTTTGTATGGCATAATAAACAGAATGGAGATTTCAGTTTGTTATTGTCAAGGTGAATATTGAGAAGGGGATAATACGTTTTGTTGTTGATGTTGGTCTGCTCATCTTATTTTTTCTCCAGCAAATATAAGTTAATAATGTCACAGTTCTCCACAAAATAACACATCTCCTTGTAAATGTGCTTTGGAAACATCTGCCTCTTTTCTTCCTTCCTCTCTTCTTCCTTTCTTTCCTTCTTTTTTTTCTTTTCCTCTTCTCATCTTTCCTTCCTTCAGCATTCATTGGGCAGTTACTAATCAACAAATATTTGTTGTGCACTTGTGTTCTACACACTGTGAAAAGCAAGGGGAATTAATGATACATAAAGTCTATGACCTAAAGCAATTCAGAGTCTCAAAGAACAGATAGCCAAGGTAACATAATTATTGTCCATGTGACATTTATCTAACAAAAACAAAATTACTACAATGATGTTGTAAGAGCACAGAAGAGGGTTCCACTAACTGCCCAGGGGTATTCAAGAAAGGCCACGACATTTGAGTTGGGTCCTGAAAGGTAAGCAACCATTAGTTAGGTGAAAAGACATAGGGAAGCATTCCTGGGAATGGAAACATAGGCAAAGGCATAGAGCTGTAGAATGACATGGTTGATTCAGAGGATCAGGTGGTATGGGGAGTGACAGGTGTTACAGGTAAACAGGCAACATGCAAGTAACTTCTGAAGGGTCCTATCTACTAGCAAGTTTGGACCTGATACTGGGGGAGCTAGGTAGGTGGTTCTTGATAGCGTGACAGAATAATAGTTGTTTTCTGAGATTATCAAAGGGAAGATATTCATAAGGGAAACTTGTAGGGAGACCAGATAAGAGGCTGTGTGATAGAGCAAGACAGAGATGAGATTCATAGCTAAAACATAGGGGTAGTGGAGATGGACTGAAGAAACATATTTGAACAACATTTTTGCAATAGAATTGACAGGGCATGGTGGCCAATTGTTTGTGGGAGGGTGAGAGAGAAGGAGGAAGATGACTCATGTTTCCAACTTGAGAAACTGGTTTTGTGATGATGGCATCAGCCCAGACAAGGAGGAAAAAAGGAGGAGCAGGTTTGGGGAATGATGGTAAGTGCAAGTATGGGCACATTAAATTGATGTGTCTGATGTGACACCGGGGTCAAACTGTTTAATAGGTAGCTGGAAATATGATTTTACCACGAGGCTAGAGAGATGGATTTGGAAGATGTTAGCATATAGATGATGTTTGAAAACACGATATTGTGGAAGATTATCTATAAAAAGTACGTAGAAATAGAAGAAGACCAAGACTATAAGCCTAAGGAATTCCAACACATCAGGGATACGTAAAGAGAAAGAAAGCAATGGAGAAAATTAGAAGGAATGTTTAGAAAAGTAAGAAAACCAAAAGTAATGGAAGATGGTGCTACCCTGGGCGCACCTTGAAGTTGGACAGGATCAGTACAAATCTTGATTTCCACTTTTTCCCTTCCCAACCCCAAATCAGGACTAATGAGTTCCCATCTAAAGACTCAACACTTTCACATCCTGAGGGGGCAATCACATTGACAGGCTCTGCAACAAAAATAAATGAGCAGCTTGGAGGCAAGACATCCAGCTGGCCTTATTGCTGTACTTCCTGAACTGGAGTCTTGACTCCTTTCTGTTCAGGCTCCTGCAATGAACTCCTATGTTTTCATCTTTATCTTCAATATCCAAATTCCTGGAACCTGAAGTCCCACCTCCAGGCTTCTGACACAAGAGTCTTACCCCTTGGAGTTTAGGCTTATCTGTTCCCTAGTATTAAAGTCCTGGAATACTTATCGATGCCTAGAATTATTTTGGCTTATTTATGAATTCTAGGAGCATCTGTAGCGGATTTGGATAGTTCCTGCAAGCAAATGAACAACTGATAAACAGACTTCATATTATTACATTTTCTTATAGCTATTATTTCCTAAAACTGCTACTCATTAACTCAATATTACCTTTATTCAGTGCATGCATTTGACAACTCTTGGATGCCTACTGTGTTTGGGGCATTGTTCTAAGTGCTGAAAACACAGCAGTGAACAAAACAGGCAATGTATCTTCCCTCATGGGGCTTGTGATCTCATGGAGAGGACAGATAAAACAATTTAAGTACATGGTATGGCATATGGTGGAAAATCAAACAGCCTATGAGGAATAGGGAGGCTGGAATGGAAAGGGAGCTATTTCACAGTGGTGGTCAGAGAAGACATCACTGAAAAATGAGCTTTAGCAGAGACCTAAGTGAGAGAAAGAGATGCCAAAAAAATATGAAGTGAGCCTTGTTAGGACTCAGGGAGCAAGTACTCCAGACAATGGGAACTGTAAAAGCAAAGGTCCTGAGGCTGACTTGGCCTGATATGCTAAAGAAATAAGCATTCATTGAGAAGTGGAAACTCCTAGGGGATTAGTGGGGCAGGGGCAATCATGAAGAACATTTTAATTATTGAAAATGTGCTGCCTTTTATTCTGAGAAAATGCATTTCTTCAGAAGAGTGGATATGATCTGTCTTCCATTTTGAAAGTACCATTCTGTCAGTCTTGTTGGGAATAGATTGTAGAGGAACAGGATCAGAAGCAGAGAAACTAGGTGAGACCAAAAGCCCAGAAAAGAAATAATGGTAATCCTGAAACAGGTTGCTTGTAGTGTGTGGTGAGAAGTGGTTGGATCTATATATACCTTGTTTTGTTGTACTCTGTTTCATTGCACTTTGCAGATACTGTATTTTTTTTCCCCACCAAATTGAAGTTGTGGCAACTCTGTGTCATGCAAGTCTATTGGCACAATTTTCCCAATAGCATATGTTCACTTCATGTCTTTGTGTCACATTTTGGTAATGTTTGTAATATTTCAAATTTTTGTCATTATTATTATATGTTATGGTGATCAGTGAGTGATCTTTGATGTCACTATTATAATAGTTTTGGAGCACCACAAACCCCACCCATAAAATATGGTGAGCCTAAATGATAAATGCTGTTTGTGTTCTAATTATGCCCCCCTCTCCCTCTCCTCGGGACTCTCTATTTCCTGAGATACAATAATATTGAAATTGGACCAATTAATAACCACACAATGGCCTCTAAGTGTTCAAGTGAAAGGAAGAATTCCCCATCTCACTTTAAATCAAAAGCTAGAAATGATTAAGCTTGGTGAGAAAGCCAGGCCTCTAGCTCCAAACAGTTAGCCAAGCTGTGAATGCAAAGGAAAAGTTCTTGAAGGAAATTAAAAGTGCTATTCCACTGAACACATGAGTGATAAGAAAGCAAAACAGCCTTATTGTTGGTATGGAAAAAGCTTTACCAACGACAACATTCCCTTAAACCAAAGCCTAATTCAGAGCAAGACCCTAACTCTCTTCAATTCTATGAAGGCTAAGGGAGGTAAGGGAGCTGCAGAAGAATAGCTGCAAATTAGCTGTTGGTTCATGAAATTCAAGGAAAGAAGACATCTCTATAACATGAAAGTGCAAGGTTAAGCATCAAGTGCTGATGGAAAAGCTACAACAAGTTATCCAGGAGATCTAGAAGATCTAGAAGGTGGCCACACTAAGCAATACATTCTCATTGTAGACAAAGAGCTTTTTTTTTTTTTTTTAACTTTCTCACTGGTAATTTTTTAAAAATTTTTATTTTTTAATTTTTAATGTAAGGATATGGAATACAATTCAGGGTTAGGTATACAAACATTGATCATGCAGGTACCTCTGTTAATGAGGTATGCCCCTCCCTGCCCTAGCAGTTTCCCTCAGCTGCCAATCCCACCCCCACCCCCAATAGTTTCCCATTACTGCCAATTGCTTTCTTATACTTTCTATTGAAAAGAAGATGCCATCTAGGACTTTCATCGCTAGAGAGAAGGCAATTCCTGGTTTTGAAGCTCCAAAGAAGAGGCTGACTCTATTGTTAGGAGCTAATGCTGCTGGTGAGTTTAAGTTGATGCCAGTGGTCACCGGCCATTCTAAAAATCCTAGGGCTCATGAGAATTATGTCAAATCTATTCTCTATAAATAGAACAACAAAGCCTGGGTGACAGAACGTCTGTTTACAGCATAGTTTGTGGAACATTTTTAAGCTACTGTTGAGACCTACTGCTCAGAAAAGAAATATTTCTTTCAAACTATTACTGCTTACTGACATTGCACCTAGTCACCTAAGAGTTCCAATGAAGATGTACAAAAAGATTAATGTTTTTTTTTTTCCTCATGATTGTTAACATAACATCCTTTCTGCAACCCATGGATCAATGAGTAATTTTGACTTTTAAGTCTTATTATTTAAAAAATGCATTTGGTAAAGCTAAAGTTTCCACAGATAGTAACTCCTCTGATAGACCTGGGTAAAAAAAATTGGAAACCATCTAGAAAAGATTCACTGTTCTACATGCCATTAAGAACATGTGATCCAAGTGAGAAGGTCAAAATAGCAATGTTAATAGGGGTTTGGAAGAAGTTGATTCCACTCCTCATGGATAACTTTGAGTGGTGTAAGACTTCAGTGCAAAAAGTAACTGCAGATGTGGCAGAAATAGCAAGATAACTAGAATTGGAAGTGGTACCTCAGTATGTGACTGAATTACTACAATCTCATGATAAAATCTGAATAAATGTAGAGTTGTTTCTTAATAATGAGCAAAGAAAGAGACTTCTTAAAATGGACTGTACTCCTGGTGAAGATGCTGTCTACAATGTTGAGATGACAACAATTTAGAAGATTACATAAACTTAGTTGATAAAGAAGGGGCAGGGTTTGAGAACTTTAATTTTGAAAGTTCTGCTGTTGGTAAAATGCTACCAAACAGCATCACGTGCTACAGAGAAACCTTTCGTGAAAGGCGGTTAATCGATATGGCAAACTTGCTGTCTTACTTTAAGAAATTGCCACCACCCTGATCAGTCAGCAGCTATCAACATTGAGGCAAGACACTTCACCAGCAAAGATTATAACTTTGCTGAAGGCTCAGATGACCTGAGCAATTTTTAGCAATAGTTTTAATTAATGTATGTACATTTTTTCCAGTCATAACGCTGTTGTGCACTTAAGAGAACACATTTTATGTAAGTGTAAACATAACTTACATATGCACTGGGAAACCAAAAAAATATGTGTGACTGGCTTTATTGGGATATTTGTTATATTGTGATAGTCAGGAACCGAACCCACAACATCTCCTAGGTATGCCAGCAATTTTAAAGGCAGGACAAGCAGCATGTTTTAATGACTTGGATATGATGCAAGACAGAAGCCAAGGATGACTCCAAGGTTTCTGTCCTGAGAAACTAGAACAATGGTGTGCCAAATGGGAGCTAGAACAATGGAAAGTCACAGGCATGGGAACTAGTGAGCAGGGAATTCAATTTTGACATGTTGAATTTGAGGTGTCTTCCAGACACTCACTTTGAGACTCAAATAGGCAGTTAGTTGTTCAGCTGAAGTAACTGCAGCAAAAGAAGGCAACAGCTAGAGGAGGGGAATACAAGGTCAAAAGGGTTTGGTACTTTCCAAAATGAGAGCTGGCAAAGCAAGTTTTTATTCATGTGGAAGTATTGTCAGGAGAGGAAAGAGGTGATGATGAAGGTGTGAGAGGAAGAACTGTTGGAGCCATTTTCTGAGTAGGTGACGGGTAGAACCTGGTGCGCCAGTGGAGAAGCTGGCCTGAGAATGGATGGGCCATCCTTTGTAGCAGGAGAGAAGGTGTGCAGAGGCAGATGCAGAATGACTGTGAAAGTTCTTAGAGCAATAAGCATGTGGATCAGCAGCTGAGTGGGGAAAGTGACAAGGGGTTTTCAGACAGAGCAGAGCATCAGAAAGGTCCTCTGGGACAGCTCAAGACCGGATACAGGGTCTTAAAACCAACTTCATGATTTGAGATCAACTTAGTGATTTTGAAAAGTAAACAATTTTACCATGGAGTATGCTTATTTATTTATTTATTTAGTCGGAGTCTCACTCTGTCACCCAGGTTGGATTCTGGAGTGCAGTAGCATACTCACGGCCACCAGAGCCTCAACATGCTAGGCTCAGGCGATCCTTCTACCTCAGCCTTCCAAGTAGCTGGAGCTACAGGTATGTGCAACCACACACCCAGCTAATTTATTTTTTCTTACTTATTGTAGAGACGAGGTTTCACCAAGTTGGCCAGGCTGGTCTTGAACCCCTGTGTTCTGGCAATCCTCTTGCCTCCATCTCCCAAAGTGATGGGATTACAGGTGTGAGCCACTATGCCCAGCTGTTGTATTATTTAAAAACATGCTTAATAAAACTTTATTTCAGTTGCATGAGTATGTATGTGCTCGTGGGCATGCTAGGTTACAGAAAAACAAATATAAAAACACTTGTCCAAACAGTAGGAATAAATAAATAAGGGGCTGTCTAATAAAAAATCAGGGTTCCAGTTAATGATGTTGAAGTTAAAATATCTTCATGTAAAAATCCTTTTTTGCTCCTCTTTTTTTATTTAAAGTTGTGGGGTACAATTCAGGGCTAGGTATACAAGTATTCACCATGCAGTTACCCTTATTGATAAGGTGCGCCACCCCCTTCCCCAGGCAGATATCGACTACTGTCAATCCCACCTCCCCACCTCCCATTCCCCTCCCCTCAGTTTCCCGCCACTTTCAATCCTTTTCTTATAGTAATATGGTAGTTGTTCAAGAGTGAGAACATGTGATAGCTCTTTGTTTCTGTGAGAGATCATTCAGTATTATAAACTCTAATTCCATCCAGGTTGCTGCGAAGTTCATGATTTTGTTAGTCTTTATGGCTGCGTAGTATTCCAATGTGTATATGTACCACATTTTTTTAATCCAGTCCTCTTTCGATGGGCAGCACAGTTAGTTCCATGTTCTTGCTATTGTGAGCAATGCTGCGATAAACATACATGTGCAAACAGCTTTTTTTATAGAATGACCTGAGTTCTTCTGGGTATATTCCCAGTAGGGGGATTGCGGGGTCATAGGGAAGATTGATTTTTAGAACTTTTAGGAATTGCCACACTGATTTCCACGGACGCTGAACTAGTTTGCACTCCCACTATCAGTGCAGAAGTGTTCCCGTTTCACCACATCCTCTCCAGCATCTGTTATTTTTTGAGTTAGTGATGATGGCTATTCTGATTGGAGTTAGGTGGTATCTCAGTGTAGTTTTAATTTGCATCTCCTTGATGACTAGTGAGGCTGAACATTTTTCAATATATCTGTTGGCTGCTCTTATGTCTTTTGAGAAGTGTTTATTCATATCTGTTGCCCACTTTGTAATGGGGCTGCTTTTTTCTTTTTGGCACGTGAGTTCCTTGTAGATCCCTGATGTTAGGCCTTTGTCGGATATACAGTTGGCAAATATTTTTTCCCAGTCTGTGGGCTGTCTCCCTGTTCTCTCGGTGGTTTCTTTGGCTTTGCAGCTCATCAGTTTAATGAGGTCCCACTTGTCTATCTCATCTCTTATGGCCTGGGCACCTCAGGTTTTGATCAGGAATTGGTTGTCAGTTCCAACTTCCATAAGAGTGCCTCCTGCGTTTTCTAAAGTTCTTACAGTTAGAGGTTTTACATTTAGGTCTGTGATCCATTTAGAGTTAATTTTTGTGCACGGGGATAGGTAGGGGTCCTGTTTGAATCTTCTGCATGTGGTCAGCCGGTTTCCCCAGCACCATTTACTGAAGAGGGACCCTACGGAATAAATGAATAAGGGGCTGTCTCATAAAAAGTCAGGGTTCCAGCTAATGGTGATAAAGTTAAGGCGTCTTCACGAAAAAGAAAATCTGAAAACGGACTCAGGATCTTCAGCATGGAACAGGCTGGCGTGCCACAGGCCCTTCCCCACTCCCTGCCGCCCCTTCCACCGCCCTGCCTCCACCCCACTGGAGAAAACACTTTTGTCTGAGTATTTTCAACGAGGAGGAGCTCACCAGCTTGCAAGTCTTAGACATCAGAAAGCAGCTTTCTTCTCCGTGAAAAATGGGGCCCTCACAAAAGTAGTAAGTAGAGGGCTGGGCCGTAAGGGTGTGGAATTTGGTGTACCTAATCTGAAGTTTAACTTTATTATGTTATACCAAACTTGATGACTTTTCTCCATTTTGGCGAGTTCTAAATCCTCTAAACCAAAACCATTACCAGAACACTAGGAAATCTTGTTTTTGTTCAAACTCTAGACCAGAAAGCGCCCATTTAATTTTTAAATGTATGCTCTCTCTTCTCCTTGCAGTACACTAACTGCAGCGTTAAGGGATGATAGAGCAGAGGTTCATGCCTGTATTTTCTTTCTCTTTCAAGATCTGTTGTTGGATCTGCGAATGACTCCAAAGAAATGCAACTCTACTCAGAAAAAAATTCATCAATTTTTAAGACTTTTCATGCCTTAGTTACTGAAGTCGCTTTTCTCTGTAAAATATATTTTAAAATGAGTAATATCAAGAATGTCAACCTGTGCTGTGAAAATAGCCATTTACATTTTTAATTCTAATGAGCTCAGGTTGTTTTCTAGACATTGAAATTTAGAATAATAAAAGTACTTCTCCAGTTCTATATTTTGCCTGATTGTTAAAAATGATTTTGCGATCATTAACTTGAACCAATTTCCTATGCACCATACCAGTTTCTGAACCACTTATGAGTTTTTAAAGGTACTTTTTCCTTATTATAAAGGTAGTATTAAAATCTAGTACATTAGACAGAATATCAGACATAAACATTATACAGGAACACATTTCCCCTTGCAATGCTGTTCCCTTCTACTGTTTATTCTGATTTATATGAATTTGAAAGACTGAACAGAGATAGAAATCAAATTTAATAGAGAATGAGAACTTATTAAAAAAAAGTACACTCTGCCTACATCAGTAAGAGTATGTTAATTTATAACTAAATATTTAATCATGGTTTACTTGTAAATCAACATCAAGTAGTCTGAATTCACCTTCTATCACTCTGGGGATTAGAGTCTATATCCTAGGATTCTCTCAATAGTTTCACTCTTCTAAGCACTAAGAAAAAACAGTTAAAACTGCTAAACGGGAAAATAAAGCTCAAGCTATTATAGATCTATTTGTTATTCTTTATGTAGGCCCTCAAATAACGTACCCATGTTTCTATAGGAAAAGAAATACACAGGATTAATTCTTCTTCCAATGCGTTTAAAGAGAGTTTTGCCAAGGAAAGCTCTCTCTCTTCCATTTTGCAAGCCTCAACAAGTCTGCTGCTGAGTCAGAACCTCCCCTTTTCCCTGATGTGAGAAATCTCTCTCCCTTGAAAATCCATAAAGCCTCGGAAATGTTTAAATTAGAGTCTCCCTGGGGGAAGGGGCAGGGATGCAGGAATGAACGTGGCGGGCAGAGTCCCACACGCTGCAGTCTTGACGACAGCACATTACACGCCTTTCTGAGGCAGGAAGACTTGGAGCCGGCCCAGGGTTACCATGGGAGCTCGCTCGGAACCCACTCCGCGTCCGTGTGTGTAAAGAACCGCGCGGAGCCACATTCTGCCCCAGGCTCTCCTCCTCCTCCCCTAAGGCGAAAGTGTCCGGTACACGGCCGAACTCCGGCTTTGGGCTCACCCGGGGCGAACACCTCGCGCGGCTACAGGGAGCCCGGTGACAGCACGCCTGCCCCGCCAGCCGCCCCACGCGAACCACCAGAGCAGCCGCTTTCTCGGCGACCGGGGGCCCGAGGCGGGGGCGGTGGGGCCAGATGTGCAGGGCGACCGCTCGGCGGTCTCACAGCACAGAGCCCGGGCCAGCAAGTTTGCGCAGGACCCCCGGGGTTGGGGCCCAGCGTCGCGCTCGGGAGCGGCGGGCACCTCCCTCTCGGAGGCGCGCGCGCCGCCTGCATCCGCCGGGATCCCGGCCTCAGTTTCCCCCGCGGGCCGGCCGCGCCCCGGGAAGCCCAGCGACGCGGCC
>NW_007245884.1:0-4450 GCF_000164805.1 Carlito syrichta
CACACATCGCTTCTGCACTAGACCGGAGTCCAGTCTCTTTCTTTCTCTCTCTTTCTTTCTCTCTCTTCCCCTCAATTGCCAATGCTGTCTCCACCTTTGGGGTACCCCGAACCTGGCTGGAGCTGGACTCCGGCGCTTTTATATTTCTGTTTGAAGTAATAGAAGAATGAATGAATGCATGGTTCTTGTGAAAATATCCCCCATTTAATTTACTAATTATTAGTCCTAAAACTAAATGAGGTATTTTTATTTCCAACTTCACATCTGAGGCATTTACCCTGAGACTATCAGTATCAGTTGCTAATACACTAAACATATATTGCATTATTTTCCAGAGTCATACTTAGCATTGTGTATTTAGGCTATGATCTTCTATGATTCACTTAGAAAGATTTCAGTAAGAAAGGACATTAAGGTACAATGCTTTGCTTCTAGTTTTCTGAAATACAAAATTACATTCAGGCACTAAACCTGAGGACACAGCTCTGGAGACTATTATCCTATTATTATAGATAAAGAAAGTGCTTCCCGAACAATAATACTACTTTCAGTAGCTAGACACATCTTCATTTCATCTTTTCATTGGAGATATGGTGAAAGCCAGATAAACACTAGTCTAACCTATTCACAAATGGATTTTGAGTTGTTTTGTACTCTTGTGCTCAGAGAGTAAAAGAAAGTACAATGAAGAAAAAGCCAGCAAGGATCCATAAGCCTTGCCTCATTTGCAAGCCCCACTGTCTCACTGTCTAGTGAATGCTAGGTTGTAGAAGTAAGGCCAAGTTCTGTATTGAGAGAGAGAAAGGGTGTTCAAGAAAATATATTCCAAAAGGAAACAAAGCTATTTGTTATACGTAAATTACAAACTATTTGCCTTTTTGGCTGTCTGCTTCTGGTTTTCTCCATAAACAGAGATAATTATACATTAACTATTTTTTCTTCAGGATTCTAAAGCTGAGATCTCAGTGTGGGTGAATGATGGGATGGGCAATAGTTTTTCATCTCTTACCCCCATGAACATTTCTTTAGAAAAATAAATAACCCTCCCAAGTTTCCATACATAAATATGTAAGACAAGTATGCTATAAAAGCAAGGCACTTGGGATATGGAGAATACAAGGGAGTGGCTTTGGAGAAAAGCAGCAAAGAGGAGTAAAGTTGGAGGGCACACAGAAAGACTGGGAATGGTGAGACTTTCAATATTCAGCAGGTTTTGGAATGATTCTCTGCTCAATCTAAAAAGAGGCCACACATTTAGCTGGATTATTGGACAGAAATGAAGAAAGATCACTCATTGATATTATTCTCAGATTATGAGTTCTTTAATTTAACAACCTTTAAAAAGTCTGATGTCCCCTCCTCCTTTCTCATTAACAACGATTCTTCTTTGTACCATTTAATTTTTTGTTGTTTTGAACTGGGATGGGCAGCTGTATGTGTGTCAGGGGGACAGAAGTGTTGTTTTGAGAGGGAGGGTGCTATGTGTGTGTGTGGGTAAGTACAGTAGCCAAGAAAGGTAACAGCAAATATCCATAGGAAGGTCATTTAAAATTTAAAGCTTATTTGATGTTCACAAAATGTAAACTCCCTCCTATTAGCCTCAACTTAGAAATAAAGTAACTAATATTCTGAAAGTTTGTGTAATATGCTCACTTAGCTAAAGAGAGACTAAAGTGAGATTTGAATGTTGTTTTTAAACTTATAATTAAACATTCGATACAATAAATTGAAATATTACTCTTTGGATTATCTATTCAATTTTGTTCTCTGAAAAACTGGTGAAGATTCATATCAAACCTGTTTCTGCTTTTAATTCTATAGGTGTACTCAGTTATTGCTTTATTCAAATGTTATAATCTTCTTAGAGAAAAACAGGAGGAGGATTCTCTCCATTTTACAGATAAATGGAATCATACAACCACTCCAGAGTCACAACAATCATACTTAGAGAATGAGCAACTGGGCCGTCTTCCTTCTTTTGCTATGTAGTAGATGGGGATGCTTTGCCTATAGTGAAGGAGTGGTAAGGAGCCCATCTTCCTGTGTCCAAGAGTAAAATATTGGCAAAATACAAAACTGGGAATTAGGAAGTTCTCATTTCACTTATGTATGCATTGGACAAGTTACTCTTCTTGAGCTAATTTGAAAAAAGTTAAAACATAAGTTCCCCAAAGTCCATCTTTGCTCAAAAACTTTGGGTCTCATCACAATTCAAGAGGAAATAAAGATATAAAAGCAGGAGCGCTCCTATTTTGGTGAATTTGCTGGTGGTAGATCTATCAACAGAATATATAAAATAACTATAAGCTAATGCTTGGGACTTGGAAGGAACTGGCTTTGTCTGTATCCACAGCCAGTCATGATCACCAAGGTTCTGGAAGTAGATAATCATACAGTGACAACGTATTTCATTCTTCTGGGATTTCCAACAAGACCAGCCTTCCAGCTTCTCCTCTTCTGTGTTTTCCTGGCAACCTACCTGCTCACACTGCTAGAGAACCTTCTTATCATCCTAGCCATTTGCAGTGATGGGCAGCTGCACAAGCCCATGTACTTCTTTCTGAGCCACCTTTCTTTCCTGGAGATGTGGTATGTCACCGTCATTAGCCCCAAGATGCTGGTAGACTTCCTCAGCCAAGACAAGAGCATTTCCTTCAATGGCTGTATGACTCAACTTTATTTCTTTGTGACCTTTGTCTGCACTGAGTATATCCTCCTTGCTGCCATGGCCTTTGACCGCTATGTAGCTATATGCAATCCATTACGCTATCCAGTCATAATGACCAGCCAGCTCTGTGGTACACTGGCTGGGGGATGCAGGTTCTGTGGACTCATGACTGCCATGATTAAGATGATTTTTATAGCCCGACTCCACTACTGTGGCTTGCCTCAGATCAATCACTACTTTTGTGATATCTCTCCACTCCTCAATGTCTCCTGTGAGGACTCTTCACAGGTTGAGCTGGTGGACTTCTTCTTGGCCCTCTTGGTCATCGCTATTCCCTTTTGTGTAGTGGTGGCATCTTATGACATCATCCTCACTACCATCCTCAAAATCTCATCTGCTCAGGGGTGACATTCTCCACCTGCGCCTCTCACCTGACAGTTGTAGTACTCTTCTATTCCACAACCCTTTTTACCTATGCCCGCCCAAGCTCATGTATGCTTACAATGCCAACAAGGTGGTATCTGTTCTCTACACTGTCATTGTTCTACTTCTCAACCCCATCATTTACTCTCTGAGGAACCAGGAAGTAAAGGCAGCCCTTAAAAAGACCATACTTTGCAGAGGAAATGGACCCCAGGGAGATGGGAGTTTTAGTAGTTAAAAAGTTTACAGAATCACAAACATTTTTTTCTCAATCTTGTGTTTGGTTATCTTTCAAGCTCTGGTACTATAGCACTGCTCTCCCGTGTGTGTGTGTGTGTGTGTGTGTGTGTGTGTGTGTGTATGTGTGAGACCATCAATACACAAACATGACTAAAGAACCATATCCCCAAGAAGTAGCCTCTACTATCAGGTAAAGAGATATGTTTTAAATATTTTACAAAATCTATTTGAAATGAGAAAGAAAAGAAGAGAAGAACAGAAGGAGAAAGGGAGGGAAGAAGGGAGAAAACAAGGTAAATACTTTCTTCATACAACTTACCAAAATAAGTTCCAGACAATATAAATTTTAATACAAAGAACAAAACCATTTTTATCTCTCAAATTAGAAAATAACTTTCTAGCACCCTATTTATCCTGTAGAAGTGAAAGAAAAAGATTTTTTAAATGTATTCCTGCCACATGTGATGGTGTGCACCTGTAGCCCAAGCTACTGGGGAGGGTGAGATGGTAGGATCCCTTGAGACCAGGAGTTTGAGTTCAGCTTGAACAAATGGGGAGACGCTGTCTCTAAAAATAATAATTTCTAACTTCTTAAGGCTTTTAAAAACAATACATAAAATCTGCATCAAATAACAAAGTGACAGCTATTACCAACCTATTAAAAACACTTCCAGATAAACTTTTAAAAATTAAGATCTCGATGAAAAAGTAGGTTAAGAATATAAGTGCAATTTTAAAAGCAGGCCTAAAATGAGGTATTAGGATGGGTCCTAATTCAATACTACTGGTGTCATTATAAAAAAAGAAAATTTGGACACAGATACAGACAAAGGAAAGATGATGTTAAAACACACAAGGGAGAAGACAGTCAAGTTACTGCAGCAATGTATCTACAAACCAAACAATGAGAAGTATGGCTGGCAAACAAACACCAGAAGCAGAAGAGGCAAAAAAGAATTTTTTCCTTGAGCTATCAGAGCAAGTATGACTTTGCTAGCTCTTTGATTTCTGGTTTCTAACTTCCAGAATAGTAAGACAATAAATTTTGTTGTTTGAAGTCACTCAAGTTTTAGTACTTTGTAATCGCAGCCCTAGAAAATTAATAAAATGGCCATTAAC
>NW_007245885.1:0-3636 GCF_000164805.1 Carlito syrichta
GCGTGGGGCGGGGAGGGCGTCTCACGGCTTGCAACCCATGGCTGCTTCCGCGGTTCTGGTCCCGCGTCTAGGGCCCTGACGGGGCCGGCTCGGCCGCCCATCTCCCCGCTCCACTCTTTCCTCTCCGGGCTCTGGCTCCGAGACCTTTGGCACCTTTTCCGCTCCCCTGGAAGACGGGAAGCCCCCCCGCGTCTGGGTTCCCGGGCTCCCGGGCTCCTACTCCGTGCAGCCCTGGACTGGGTCTCTTGGTCCACGAGGGGGCACCCGCCTCCCACACTGGGCGTCCCTACCCTGAAAAAGGGTCCAGAGGTGGACTCCGATTCCTCAGGGGCGGGAGACCCCCAGAGGGAGAAGCCTGGGTCTTTCTTGGGCGTGGATCTGAGGTGGTCTGAGGGGTGAGACCCCTGTGGGGGACAGATCTTGGGTGGTTCCCTGTGGGTGGGGTGGAGTTTGTGTGTTCTGAGGGGTGGTCCCTGGGTCTTTTCTGGGAGGAGGTGGGTCTTGGGTGGTCCTAGGGTTGGACCTGGGTCTTCTGAGGGCGTGGATCCTGCGTGGTCTCAGGGTGGACCTGGGTCACCTCTTGGGGGGTATTGGATGGTCCTAGGGTTGGAGCTGGGTTTCTAGGGGGCGATCTTGGATACTCTGGTCTTAGGGTTGGACCTGGGTCTCCTCTGGGGAAGGGATGAATCTTGGGTGGTCTTAGAGTGGATTTGGGTTTCCTCTGGGGAGTATCTGGTATGGTCTTATGTTTGGATCTGGGTCCCCTCTGTAGTGGGGGATTTTGGGAGATCTTAGGGTTGGATCCGAGTCTTTTCTTTGGGGGGAGATGTTGGGTGGTCTTTGGGTTGGAACTGGGTCTTCTCTGGAGGGATCTTGGGTGACCTTAGGATGGACTTGTTTATTTTGGGGCAAGTTGGGTGGTTTTAGAGTTGCACCTGGGTCTCCTCTGGGGTGAGGGATTTGAGGCGATCTTAGGGTTGGAGCCCGGTAGCTGGGGCGGTATTAGGTTTGCGGATGGGTCTCCTCTGGGTGGGATCTTGGGTGGTCTTAGGGTTGGACGTGGGTCTCCTCTTGGGTGGGAGATTTGGGGAGGTCTTAAGAATTGGATCTGGGTCATCTCTGGGGGGGAGGGAGGTATTGGATGGTCTTAGGGTTGGATCTGGGTCTTCTCTTGGTGGATCTTGAATGGTATTAGGTGATCTTTGTATTCTCTGAGTATCTTGGGTGGTCTTAGGATTGGACCTGGGTTTCCTCTGGGGGATTTTGGGAAGCCTTAGGATTGGACCTGGGTCTCATCTAGGGGGGATCTTGGGTGGTCTTAGGGTTGAAACTGTGTCTCCTCTAGAGGGCATCTGGGGTGAGATTAGGGTTTGATCTGGGTGTACTTTTGGGGTTGGTCTTGGGTAGTCCTAGGGTTTGACCTGGGTCTCCTTGGTTGAGGGATTTTGGAAGACCCTAGAGTTGGATTTTATCATCTCTGGTGGGGATACTGAGGGGGTGGTCTTAGGATTGGAGCTGGGTCTTCTCTGAGAGAATCTTGGTGGTTTTAGGATTGGACCTGGGTCTCCTTTCAGGTGGATATTGGGTGACCTTAGGGTTGGATCTGGGTCTCATCTGGGGGAAATTTTAGGAGATCTTAGGGTTGGACATGGGTCTTCTCTGGGTAGGAGATATTGGATGAACCTAGGTCTTCTTTTTTTTCGAGATTTTGGGTAGCCTTAGCTTTGGACACAGGTCTTCTTTGGAGGGGCATCTTGGGTGGTCTTAGTGTTGGACCTGGGCCTTCTTGGAAGGGCTTTGGGTGGACCTAGGTCTCCTCTGTAGGGGTCTTCAGTGGTCTTTGGGTGGACCTGGGTCTCCCAAAGACCACTGGTCTGGATTCCTGTGGTTTTGCTGTCTTTTGTGTTCTTGTTCTGTGTGTCTCTTAAAGTTGGCCTCTCTTTGTGCATGAGTTGTGCACCTCTGGTGTTTTCTGGGTGTCTGATATTGAGTGTCTTAGACTGCATATCCCAGAGTCTCTGGGTCTCCTTGATGCTGTTTATACATTAGTTATTTTTCATGACCCGTGTGACTGTGATCATCCCCCATGTTTCCTGAGCCTGAGGATGTGACAGGAACGCTTTCTCCGTTGTGAGTGTGTGTGTTTGTGTTCATGTATCTTTCTGTGTGTGATTGTGTACATACTGCCCCCACCGTGGGCCATATATGACTACGTGTGGCTGTGTGTGACTGCCTCTGTGTGACCATGCCTGTGCGCTTGTGTTCAGGTGTCTCTATCAGTGTGTGTGATTGTGTATGCCTGTAGTGTGTGTTCTTGTGTACATCTATGGCTAGCTGTGGTGCCTGCCCTGTTTGCCCATGATTGTGTCTCTGGGTATCTGTCTCTGCTGTGTGTATGCCAGCACTGTGTGCCTCCACGTCTGTTTTGGTATGTGTGTGACCGTGTGTCAGTGATGGTGTGTTCGATTCTCAGTGTGCTTGATTATATACACCAAGTATATGTCTCTTGTGTCCTTTGGGTGTGTTCTTTATGTATGTCTGTGGCTGACTTTGGTGTCTACCCTTGGTGTGTCTATGATTGTGTGTTCAGGTATGTGTCTGTGTGTGTGATTGTGTGTATGTCACATGGTGTGCCTGTGTGTCTGATTTGGTATGTGTGGTATATGTCTGTGTGTGTGTGATTGTGTGTATCTGTGTGGTGTGTCTGTGTCTGATTTGGTATGTGAAGTGTGTGCCTGTGTGTGTGTGATTGTGTGTGTCTGCATGGTGTGTCTGTCTGATTTGGTATGTGTGGTATGTCGTGTGTGTGTGCTTATGTGTGTTTGTGTGGTGCATCTGTGTTTCTGTTTTCATGTGTGTGTGAGTGTGTGTCTGCGATGGTGTGTCTGCCTTGGCTTGTGTGGTCATATACATGCTGACTACACAACGTCATTTGTGTCACAGTGTCTGACTGTGTGTAGAGGGTGGAGAGTCCCTTCCAGGTGGCTTCCCTGCCGGGGTTCCCTCTTGGGGGCAGGTAGGCTTCCCAGCAGAGTGAGCTGGCTTCTGCCCTCTGAGGGCGTCCCCTGGGCCTGCCCAGGTCTGCCCAGGTCTTCCCCATCCCTGGTTTCTCCTCCTCCCCTCCCCCCTCCTTCCGCTGCCCTTAGCAGGGAAACACCATTTCCTGCCTTTGATGTCACTGGTGCAAAGTTTTTCCTTCTTCCAGACAGCTCCAGTCACTGGTTTCTTTCTTTGTGTATGAACAGTGGGTTACGATTCTGTGCTTAGTGTTAAAAAAAAGAAAGCGAAACGGAACTAGCTTGTGGAAAATGCAAGCAGGCAAAATCATACACCGTAACAGGTTCACTGCTCTGTGCCCAGAGCCCTCCGTGTGTGCACGTCTTCCAGAAATATTTTATACAAAACTGATCTCTGCTCTGAAATGAAACATGCATTTTACACACGACAGCTGGCACCACACTTTGTTTTCTCAGTCCTTGACGATCTCTACCCAGAGAGGATGTTTGTCTTTGCAACCTGATGATTCTATGAATAATATTCTATCTGGTCCTTTTCCTTCTGATGGCCACCAACAAGATATTCCTTTGTGTGTGTGTGTGTGTGTGTGTGTGTGTGTGTGTGTGTGTGTGTGTGTGT
>NW_007245885.1:4058-10060 GCF_000164805.1 Carlito syrichta
CTGCCTTGGGGGAGATGGAATCTGGGCCAGGTAAAAGTTGATACTGGAGGAGGTCACTGGTAGAGGACAGGAGGCATCTTACAGGGACACCAAGACAATATTTTATTTTATTTTATTTCTTAGAGACAGAGTCTTGCTCTGTCACCCAAGCTGGAGTGCAGCCGTGTGATCACAGATCACCACAGCCTCCAACTCCTGACCTCAAGTGATCCTCCTGCCTCAACCTCCTGAGTAGCTGGGATTGCAAGTGTGTGCCACCACACCTGGCTAATTTTTTTGAGACAGGGTCTCACTCAGTCACCCAGGTTGGAATGCAGTGGCATGATCACGATTCACTGCAGCCACAACCTCCTGGGCTCAGATGATCCTTCTGCCTCAGCCTTCTGAGTAGCTGAGACTACGGGCATGAGCCACCACATCCAGCTAATATTTAATTTTTTTTTTTTTTAGATAGGCTCTCACTATGCTGTTCAGGCGGGTCTCAAATCCCTGGGCTCGAGTGATCCTCCCTCCTTGGTCTCCCAAAACGTTGAGATGACAGGTGTGAGCCACCACGCCAGGTCCCACCTATTTTTTTTTAAATTATATATATTTTAAGAGACAGGGTCTTGCTATATTTCCCAGGCTGGTCTTGAACTCATGGCCTCAAGCGATCCTCCCACCTTGGCCTCCCAAGGCACTGGGATTACAGGAGTAAGCCACCACAACCAGTCTGGAGATGATTTTCACTGGGGGGGAAAAAAAATCAAGGCATACTTCCGGAGAGGCGCCGGGTTCACTCAACTTCAGAGGCAGAAGAGGACTCCCAGGCAGAGACTGGGATGCTGTTCCCACCTGCAACTTCCTGCCAGTCTCTCCCTGGAGCCCCGTGCTGATAAGGGTGAGGTGTCAGGCCCTTTCTCAGTAGGTGAGGAAAACTGGGGCCCACGCTCACTCGGGGAGACAGCTGAGCACAGAGGTGTGACTCTGCCACACAGCGGGTGCTTAGAAAGTGACGCTGAGTGCTTTGTGGTAGGCGGGGTGGCCCGACTCAGATGTCCCGACCACAGCACGTCATGGTGCCCCCTGGCTGCGGCCTGAACCTTCCCTGGGCTGCCTTGGGCTCTGTTTCCCTTCCCTGGGCAGAGCCTCCCCAAACCCCCAGAGCCGTCACTGTGAGGTCTTGGCCGGGGATCCTTACTGTCTGGAGTCTTCTGGTTGTTTTTGAGTCAGGGTCTCACTCTGAGGCCCGGGTTGGAGTGCGGTGGCACAATCACCAAAGCCTTGATCTCCTGGGTTCTGGGGATCTTCCCTCTTCAGCCTCCCAAGTGGCTGGGAGTACAGGCGTGCACCACCAGGCCTGACTAATTTCTTTTGATTTTTGAAGAGATGGGGTCTTGCTTTGTTGCCCAGGCTGGTCTCAAGCTCCTGGGCTCAAGCGACCCTCTCACCCTGGCTTCCCAAAGTGCTGGGATTACAGGCGTGTGCCTCCATGCCCGATTAGGGATGATGGTGTGCCAACAGAGATGTGGAAGGAATTCAGCGATCATAATACTGACAGGTTGCCCTACTGAGCATTTACTGTGTGCTCAGTGTGGTGTTCATAGCACACTCTCAACCACCTTTTCAGATCTCCTATGATAACACACGCAAAAAATGCTCCGAGTCAGAGATATGAAGCAGCTTGCCCAGGACTGCACAGCAAGAAATCTAAAAAGCTGGAATCCAAGATTCTAGGGCAGGGCAGCAAACTTTTTTTGGTTTCTTTTGTTTTGTTTTTCCAGACAGGGTCTAGCTCTGTCACCCAGGCTGAAGGGCAGTGGTATGGTCATAGCTTACAGTCACCTCCAAGTACTCCTCCTGCCTCAGCCTTCTGAGTAGCTAGGAATACAGGCCACCATGCCCAACTCATTTTATTTTTGTTTTTGTAGAAATGGGATCTTGCTACGTTGCCCAGGCTGGTCTCAAACTCCTAGCCTCAAGCGATCTCCTTGTCTCAGCCTCCCAAAGTCCTGGGATTACAAGAGGGAGCTACCGTGCCCAGCCTGTGTTTTTCTAAAAAGTCACCAGATAGTAAATACTTCAGGATTTGGTGAGCTAGCCAGCCTCTTGTTGCAATTACTCAGCTCAGCTGCGGCAGTTGAATGAGCATGGCTGTGTGCCAGCAGACCATTATTTATGGACACAAATGTAAATCTCATATCATGTGCTCATGTCAGGAAATGTTATTCTTCTTTTGATTTTTTTCCCCAGCCACTTAAAAACAAACAAATGAAGGATTTGTAGCCTGGGGGGCTGTAGAGAAACAGGCAGGAGGCCAAATTTGGCTCCAGGCTGGGATTTGATGACTATAACTCTACTGTCTATGCCCTTTTATTTTCCTTTTTTTTTTTTTTTTTTTGAGTTGGAGTCTCACTGTTTCCCAGGCTGGAGGGGCAGTGGCACAATCACAGCTCACTGCAGCCTCCACCTCCTGGGTTTAGGCGATCCTCCCGCCTCAGCCTCCTAAGTAGCTGGGCCTATCGACATGCACCACCTTACCAGGCGCTTTTGGGAGGCTGAGGTGGGAGAATCGCTTGAGTCCAGGAGTTTGTGACCAGCCTGGGCAACACAGTGAGATCCCTTCTCTACCGAAAATAAACAAATTCGCTCGACGTGGTGATGGCGCCTATAATCCCAGCTATTTAGGAGGCTGAGGTGGGAGGATTGCTTGAGCTCATAAATTGGAGGCTGTCGTCAGCTATGATTGTGCCACTGCACTCTGTCCTGAGAGACAGAGCCAGACCCTGTCCTTAAAAAATTAATTAATTAATTGATGGGGCTGATGTAACCAGGACCTGAGGTAGGGAGATTTATTTTCATTTGGATTGCCTTCAGAGGTGACCTTAGGTAAGTCTTGGCTGTGGGTAGGACTTTATCACATACAGATTGGCCTATGGCCCGTGCATGTCTTGGCAGGGTGATATTGAGGCCAGTCCCTTTGGTATTGTATATTTATTTATTTAGCGACAAGGCTGGAGTGCCATGGCACAATCATGGCTCACCACAGCCTTGAACTCCTGGACTTATGTGATCCTCCCATTTCAACCTCTCGAAAAGCTGGGACTACAGGTGTACAACTCTATGCCCAGCTATTATTATTATTATTATTTTTGTAGAGAAAGAGGCCCAGGTTGGTCTTGAACCCCTGGCTCAAATGATCCCAAAGTGCTGGGATTACAGGCACGAACCACTGTGCCCAGCTAGTATGGATGCCTGTCTTCTTGGTTGGTCAGCTTCCTTGGAGAGGGATCTTCTGGATCCTGGATATCAGGGGAGGGGAGTGAAAGCTGAGAGTGTGCGTGTTTCTCAACTTCAACATGCAGGTTTCAGGTTCAATGGCATGGTTTCCCCATCCTCGACTGTGTTTCTCTTTCCAGAAACTCTGCCATTTTCCTCTCTCTTAAAAAAATTTTTTTTTTCTTTATAGAAATGAAGTCTTGTTATGTTGCCCAGGCTGGTCTCAAACCCCTGGACTCAGGCAATTCTGCCTCCTTGGCCTTCCAAAGTGCTGGGATTACAGGCATGAGCCACCGTGCCCGGCCTCTCTTTTCTTTTCTTTTTTTTTTTTTTTTAATCAGTATTTTTTATTATGGTTTTGTGGGGTACAGTTAAGGGTTAGGTGTACAATGACGTTTCAGAGAGAGAGAGAGAAAAGTGCTTCTCTGGTGGAGAGAAGAATTGCTGTCTCGTCTGCAAATTTATCTGTGGTATCTTTGCTGCTGTCCACCACTCCATCAGGGCTGGCGGAAGCTACCAGTGACAAAATGGAATCAATGTGAAATTCATCTTTCTACCCGGTTGGCTTGGATTTTTTTGTTTGTTTGGTTGGTTTACAAATAATTGCCTAAGTGTCCCTGCAGTGAGGTTTCAGGTGACAGGGAAAGCGGAAGCCGCTTTCATTTGTCATCTCAACCCTGAAGGATGGGTTTGAACGGAGACACAAATGGTGAGAAGGCGTCCGCCGGTTGCGGATCTGGGGACAGAACCTTCCAGGCAGAGGCACAGCAGGGGCAGAGGACACCATCGGTACATCCCAGTGGGTTCTCAGACTTGAGCGAGCATCGGAATCTTCTGGAGGGTTTGAACACAAACACCGATGGGGGGGGCCTCCCCCCCAAGAGAGTTTCCACAGTCTAGGCTAGGGTGCTAGAATTTGCATAGTTGACCGGCTACAGATACTCATGAGCAAGCGGAGAACCCACACCATAGAACGGAAGCATTTAGAAGCGTCTAGCACCTTGTTATGTTCCCTCAACACTATCTGGTACCATTACTGTTTTCTCTGTAAGTCCCCAGGGAGGCCCAACACAGGGTCAGAGGTAGAGCTTGCTTCACAAAGATACTTGTTCTGTTGGATCAAAAGTCCTTTACGTGACTGGGTGTGGTGGCTCACACCTGTAATCCCAGAGCTTTGGGAGGTTGAGGGAGGAGGATCATTTGAGGCCAGGAGCTTGAGACCAGCCTGGGCAATAGAATAAGACCTCATCTTTATGAAATAACAATAAAAAAAAAGAAAAAAATAGCCGGACCTGGTGGTCTGTCGTCCCAGCTACTTCGGAGGCTGAGGCAGGATGATGGCTTGAGCCTAGGAGTTGGAGGGTGCAGTGAACTATGATTGTGACACTGATAAGCCAACCTGGGTGGCCGAGCAGAACCCTGTTTCTAAAAAAGAAAAAAAAAAAAAAAAAAATTCCCCGGCCTCCCATGGGCTGTTGCTTTTTGCCAGCAGAGCGGTGGCATACCTGGTCCACCTGCCAGGGAAAAAGAGGCCGAGAGAGAGAGGGAGAGAGTGGACCAGTGTGGACTAATACAGGTCTGGGCAGATCAGGACGTCACCACCCACCAAGGTCTTTCCCAGGCCACCTCCTGTCTATCTGGGGAGCTTCCTCTTTTGGGGCCAGGTTTTCACTGCTTCTCGGGTCATCTTCCTGCCCCCGCCCCCACCAGGCCAGAGCAAATGGGAAATTTGAGTTTCCTCTACCTTACCCAAGACCGTCCCCTTCCTACAGGGGAATTTCTCCTTCTGGACTCTCCAGCCTTCTGCTTCTGGGGTCTCCAGGGGCTCCTGATGGGAAGAATTCAGCGAGTAGGCGGGGGCAGACCAGGGAAGGCGCGGTGTCTGTCTGGGGGCAGGTGGGGGGAGCTGAGCGCGACATTCAGGGTTCCATCTGTGGGGCGGGGGAATGTGTCCCAGGAGGGAGGGTTGGTGAGGCCTGGCCAAACACTGACCCCTCTGCAGAAGTGCTGGATTTAGGGGAACCCTGGGGGAGTCCCGGTGACAGGGGTGAGGGGGTACCCGGAAGGAGGAGAAAGAGCCAAAGTGAGACAGAGAGACTCAGAAAGGGAGAGACAGAGGCACAGAGAGATAGAAAGAGACAGAGGTAGAGAGAGCCAGAGTCAGAGACAGAGCGAGACATAGAAAGTGACAGACAAAAGAGAGGGAAAGTCAGAGACACAGAGAGACATAAAGAGAAAACAGAGTCAGAGACAGGGACAGAGAGAGATACAAACAGAGGCAAAAGTAGAGAGAAACACAGAGAGATAGAGATTCAGAGGAACACAGAGAAATAGAGATATAGAAAGAGGCAGAAAGTGACTGAGAGACAGAGAGACTAAGAGACAGAGAGATAGAAGCAGGGAGAGTCAGAGACAGAGACAGGGAGAGTCAGAGACAGATGCACAGCCAGAGCCAGAGAGTGACAAAAAGAGACAGAGACACAGCGGGGAAGAGACAGCGACAGAAAGAGACACAGAGTCAGAGACAGACAGCGAGACAGAGAGACACAGAGACAGCGATTTGCAGAGATGCGACGCGGCAGAGACAATGACAGAGAAAAGCAGAGACAGAGTCCCCCAGAGACACCGAGGAAGAGAGGCAGAGAGAGATCCCCAGGGCGCTGGAGAGGCGCGCGCGAGGGACGAGGGCGAGCGAGGCCAAGGGCGGACCGGAGCGGGCCGGGCCGGGCCGGGGCTCGCGGGGG
>NW_007245885.1:10158-24690 GCF_000164805.1 Carlito syrichta
TCCCGCCCCCCGGGACGCCCCTCCCGCGCGCCGCGCCGGGGCGAGGAGACCCAGCCGCCCCTCTGGGACCTCCGAGGGCTCCCCCTCGCCATCTAGACCTGGGGTGGGGGGCTTTTCTTCCCACACCCCTGCGAGCCCCCACCTGCGTCCCGGGCCGGGAGCAGGAGACACCCCACCCCCCCGGTCTCGGACGCCCGAGGACTCCCCTTCGTCTAATACTGGGGGTCACCCCTTTCCATCTCGCACCCCCGCGAGGCCTCGTCTTCGCCCCAGGCTGGGAGGCTGGGACCCCACCGCTCTTTTTGGACCCCCAGAGGTCCCCTTCTTCTAGCATTGAGGGGGGCACTTCCCCTCCCCCCGTACCCACACGAGTCCCCACCTGCACCCCGGGCCTCGAGGGGGATCTCTTTCTCCGTCCTGGATCTCAGGGGCACTTCCTCATCTGGGACCACTAAGGCCTCCCCTGATTCCTTTGCGAACTCCCAGAGAGCCCCGTTTTTTTCTCCCGGACCCGAGGGGTAGGGCCTTTCAACCCCAAGACCCCCCCCCCATCGCCCACCCCGTGGAAGGGAACGGGGAAGAGAAGAAATCTCTCCTCTTTTCCCGGGTCCCGCCCTTGCGGGGAAGGGGAGCATAGCCTCAAGGTCTGCGCAGACCCTGGGGACCCCCCACGACTAGGTGGGTGGGGACAGGACCCCCCCCTTCCCAGGGGAGCCCCCACCCACCTTCCTCCTCCTGTCTCTCTGAACAGGGCACGTTCACGCAGCTGGTGGCCGAAAGCGGTGAGTGTCCCACACCCTTTGCCCGTCACCCCCACTCGCCTCGCACTCGAAAGGCTGAGTCGAAAGCTGCCACTCGGTCTCTGCTTTTTCCTGACTCTCTGGGCGCCCACCCTCCCCATCAGACCCCCGTCTGTGCCCACCTCAGGCCCCTGCCTCCTGGGAGCTGGGGCTTAAACCCTGCCCCCCCCTCAGGCTTGCTGGCTCTATCTCTCAGGCTTGCTGGCTCTGGGATCCACTTGGCTCTGGGAGATCCAGACCCTCCCTTCCCAGAGACCTTCCTCTCCTGGCCACCCCTCCCACCACTGGTCACTGTCACCACTAGGCACCGTCACCGCAGCCAGGGTTCCCTTACCCCCTCCCTGAAGCCCTTTTGAGCCAGACTCCACCCTCTCTTTTTCTGGCTTCTTCTGCTCCTAGAAGTCTCCCCCCCCCCACCTCTTTCCACCCCTGCCCTCTCCAGCCCTCTCTCTTGGGGTTCTCCCCCTTCCTGTCTTCCTGCTCCCTCTGTCACCTCCTTTCCTTCCCCAGTCCTACCGGGCTGGAAGCTCCCTCCCACTCAGGGCTCCTCCCCCTCCTTTCCTCCCCAGGCCTCCCCCACCTCGGCTCAGCGAACACCCTCTCCTCTCTCTCCCGCAGTTGTGCTGACCGACGGGCCCCTGAGCTGGCACAGCAACCCGGGCCTGGCAGGCGTGTTCCTGGCGCCGGGCCTGAGCTACGACAGGGAAGCCCAGGAGCTGCTGGTGGCCGAGGCGGGCGTCTACTACGTTTTCTTGCAACTGGCGCTGCAGCGCGTGGTGGCCGGCCAGGGTTCGGGCCAGGTCTCGCTGGCCGTCCACCTGCAGCCGCTGCACGCCTCCGGGGCCGCCGCCCTGGCTTTGACTGTGGACCTGCCACCCCCGGCCCCGAAAGCCCCGAACTCGGCCTTCGGATTCCGGGGCTGCTTGCTGCACCTGGAAGCCGGCCAGCGCGTAGGCGTCCACCTGCGCACCGTGACCGGGACACTGTCCACCTGGCAGTTCACCCAGGGCGCCACCCTCTTGGGCCTTTTCCGCTTGACCTCCGAAGTCCCAGCCGGACACCCCTCGCCGAGGCCCGTGTGATGCCCAGCCGGGGTGCCGCCCGCCTGGACAAAGATGGAATCCATCGTGGTGGCCTCTGGTGCCAGGCTAGCTGCTCTACCTCAAAGGGGTCCCTGCTGCTGAAACCCTCTGGAGGACCCTTCCCACCCATTCCTGTCACAATTTGGACTTGGTATTTATTCTGAGTTGTGCTCAGATAATATACTTTATATATTTTATATATATATATATATATTTTTTTTTAATATATATATTTAAAAAATCCCTGAGTTTGAAGAATGGACTTTTTCTTTAAGGGGGGGCCTTGCTGTGTCCTTTTCCCTCTCCCCCCCGTCACTTCTCCCAAGCTGGAGTGCAGTGGCATGATCACAGTTCACCAAAGCCTCCACCTCCTGGGCTCAAGCGATCCTCCCACCTCAGCCTCCCAAGTAAATGGGACCACAGGCATGTACCACCACCTCTGGCTAATTACATTTTTTGTAGAGGTGAGGTCTCGCTCTATTGCCCAAGCTGGTCTCAAACACCTGGCCTCCTGTGATCCTCCCACCTCAGCCTCCCAAGTAGCTGGGATTTGTACTTTATATGAATTCATTGCACTGTATTTGCTGGATTTGTATTTACTGTCTCTGCCACGTGCTAGCACTGTGTAGGCGCTAGAGAGTCTGAAAACAGACTCCTCCAACATCTTATTTATGTTAATATGTGAGAAATAAAGTCTCACTTCCAGCCCCCACCACGTGGGATTCATAGAGCTAGCTTTGGGGGGGGGTCCTTGTAAATCTGTGCTTAGTGAATGTCGTTCATTCTTCTATCTGATGTTTATTGATATTTATCTACTATGTGCTGGAGACACAGCTGTGAATAAGACAGGCAAAAACCCGGGCCTCTGCAGAACTCACTGTCTTTTATATTGGCATGAAAGTCTACCACTTTATGACGTGATTGTGTGTGACCCTGTGTGACTGGATCACGTGGCACAGGGTGAGACGGTGCGTGGTTTTAACGCATAATTACAAACCTAGTGACCACTAGGCTGGGCGCTGTGGCTCACACCTGTAATCCCAGCACTTTGGGAGACTGAGGTGGGAGGATTGCTTGAACCCAGGAATTTGAGACCAGTCTGGGCAATGTAGAGACACCCGTCTCTACAAAACTAAAAATTAAAAAAAAATTAGCCAGGTGTGGTGGAGTACACCTGTAGTCCCAGCTACTTAGAAGGCTGAGGCGAGAGGGTCTCCTGGACTCAGGAGGTCAAGGCTGCGGTGAGCAGTATCATGCCACTGCACTCCAGCCTGGGCCATAGAGCAAGACCCTGACTCAGAAAACAAACAAAAGCCTAATGACTACTTTGTATTGAGCATTTACTATATGCTAGACCCCTGTGCCTTAGATATTTTATGTAATTCATTGATTAGAGACAGGGTCTCTCTGCCGCTCCTCTGGCATGATCATAACTCACTGCGGCCTCAAACTGTTGGGTTCAAGTGATCCTCCTGCCTCAGCCCCCTGGGTTGCTGGGACTACAGGTGCGCGCCACCACACCTGGCTCGTTTCTAAATTTTTTGTAGAGATGGGAGTCCCCCTCTGTGACCCAGGCTGAGTCATAGGCCAATACAATTTATAATAAACGCACACACACGCATCCCCCTCCCCCAGAGCTGGTGGTTAGACATATGCCAGCACACCACCGCCCCTCTGCCCCCTCCAGACGTGGCCAGTGTCTCCAGCCCTACAATTTCCCCACCGGACAGATCTGTGGTGCCCCGCTACCTCGACTGCTAGATTGCCTGCAGTGGTCCCCTGGGTTGGCCCTGTGACCCGACAGTGCAAGCCTTAAGAGGGCTGGTGGGGGAGGAAGCTGGTCCCCAGAACTCTGGGGGGAGGGGACGCAAGAGTGAGCGTCTCATCTGATTGGCTGTCGTCTGCCTCTGCGCTTTCTGCCTATTTTGAATAGCAGCCCTGGCACCAGGTGATTCAATTCCTTTGTCGCAGCTGATTGGACCAGGGTGGGCACGTGACTCCAGCTGGGCCAATCAGATCTCTTCCCCGGGAATGTGGGTGGGCGTGGCCTCAGAGAGTGTATTAGTCTGTGGTTGGAAGCTGCGTTTGTCAGAGACAAGCACGGAGGGGCAGTTTGCAGAGGGAATTCACTCATGAGACCACAGAACCCTGGAGGGACAGAGGAGTTACCTGGCTTCCTACCTGCCACCTCCTGGTCGCATGGGATACCCTTGTGCATTCGTTTCCTGGGAGCTGCCATAACAAAGTGTCATAAACTGGGTGGCTTAAAACCATCAAAATTTGAAGTCCAAAATCAAGGTGCTGACGAGGCTCTAGGGAGAAATTCTGCCTGGCTTCTTCCTAGTTTCTGGTGGTGGCCACAATCCCTGGCTTGTGGATGCATTGCTCCAGTCTCTGCCTCTGCTGTCACATGTCTGTCTTCTGTCTGTGTGGCTCTGTTTCTGTGTCTTCTTTCTTCTTGAAAGGTACCTATAGAAACCTAGAAGAAACAGCTTATTCTTCAGTCTTTTTGCCTCAGTTGCAAATGTCTTAACAAGTCTCTTGCAGGAAACTCCCCCCAGGGTGAACCTCATCAGCCCTTTGTGACCTACGTGACACAGATAAGCCCCGTGTGACAGCACTCATGTGACTAACTCACCCATCTGCCTGCTGTCCATCACCTGACATCATCAATACCTGTGCTTGTCTGCCCCTTTGTGATGACGTGGAAGCAGACCACCACCCAATCACCTTAATGATCTTCCCCCCTCAAGGGGAAAGGTTAAAAGGACTCAACCACAAGCAACCAGGGGCCATTGCCTTGCTAGAGTCTGGTGTGGCCATGTGCTCTTTGAGCCATGGCTGTCGCCATGCTTCCTGGCTTTGGTCCCCCTCCCCTACCTTGGGGAGGTGAATCTTCTCTCTTCCTTCTCTTTCTAATTTACTTTTTTTTTTGAGTTGGAGTCTCACTCTGTCTCCCAGACTGGAGTGCAGTGGCCGCTCCCGGCCACTGCAGCCTCAACCTGGTGGGCTCCGGCAATCCTTCTGCTCAGCCTTCCAAGTAGCTGGACCTACAGGTGTGCACTACCATGGCTGGCTGAGTTTTAAAAACTTATTGTAGAGAAAAGCTCTCGCCAAGTTGCCTGGGCTGGTCTTGAACCCACAGGCTCAGGCGATCCACTTGCCTCGGCCTCCCAAAGTGCTGGGATTACAGGCTGAGCCACTGAGCCCGGCCACCCCATACATTCTTGTATTAAATCCTTTTCTGCTTAATATATCTAGCAGGGGCCCCACACTGAACTCTGGCTGTCAAAATACCATCCGAGTTCAAGAGTTTAACCAGCAGGGTTTGAATTCCGGCTCACTGCTTAATCGATATTGTGACCACGGGCGAGGGACTTTTTGTGGCAAATTGTCATTTCCAAAGATAGCTACAGCTCTGTTGGTTGGCAATGTGAATTCCAGAGCTAGGCTTCCTGGGACCCTGGACCTCATCCAAGTAATCTCATGGAATACACAAGGGGGTAGTGTGATTGAATTGTGTCCTCTTCACCCCCAAATTCATGTGTTAAAGTCTTAAAAATAGGATCTTTACGGAGGCGATCAAGTCAAAATGAAGCCATTAGGGTTGGCCCCAATCCAATATGGCGGGTGTCCATGTAAAAGGGGGACATTTGGGCACAGAGACACACACACAGGGAAAACACCATGTGAAGATGAAGATGCCTATCTACAGGCCAAAAAGAGAGACCTGGACCTGACCCCTCAGAGCCTCAAACAAAACCAAATCCACTGACACCTTGATTTTCCACTACTGACCTCCAGAACTGTAAGAGAATACATTTCTGGCTGGGTGCAGTGGCTCACACCTGTAATCTCAGGAGGCTGAGGTGGGAGGATTGCTTGAGCCTAGGAGTTAGAGACCAGTCTGGGCAACATAGTGAGACCGTGTCTCTACAAAAAAAAAAAAAAAAAATTAGCCGAGTGTGGTGGGGTGCATCTGTAGTCCCAGTTACTCGGGAGGCTGAGGCAGAAGGATCACCTTAGTCCAGGAGGTAGAGGCTGTAGTGAGCTGTGATTGCACCACTGCACTCCAGCCTGGGTGACAAAATAACACCCCCGACTCAAAATAAATAAATAAGTAACATATATTTCTGTTGTCGAGGTCCCCCCAGGTAGCGGTACTTTGAAATGACAGCCCTAGCCAACTGAAAAAGAGGATTGCAGGGGCTGAGAATTTGATGCACACTGGTGGCAGGATGCCCAGTGCACAGTGTCTGGTTCTTGGTGAGCACTCCACACTTGTTAGCAATCATCAGGGCACTCCAGTGGGCAGAGACAATGTTACAAAATCACCAGAATGCAACAGAGAGGATGTTTCTAAACTGGCAAAAGTGACAGAGTGTAGTCAAAATACGAGTACTGCAGTGTGAGTTATGACCAAGACAAGATGACACGAAAGTGGTGACTCACCTGATGACACACCACTGTGCAGAGGGCATTGTGCCATGACAGAGGGGGACAGAGAAACAACAGCTCACAGAAGAAGGGCTACCATGATTCCACTGTGATGGTGTAAAGACATACTTCCAACATGGAGGTTACAAAATTACAGTTTTGTTTTTTTTTTTGAGTCTCACTCTGTCACCCAGACTGGAGTGCAGTGACCGCCTGAGTCAGAGTTTCACCCCGTCACCCAGGCTGGAGTGCAGTGGCACTCTCACGGCCACCTCCAGCGCCAACCTGCTGGGCTCCAGCGATCCTTCCGCCTCAGCCTTCCAAGTAGCTGGAACTATAGGTACACGCTACCATGCCTGTAGAGACGAGATCTCGCCATGTTGCCCGGGCTGGTCCCGAACCCACAGGCTCAGGCAATCCACTTGCTTCGGCCTCCCAAAGTGCTGGGATGACAGGCTTGAGCCACCACGCCCGGCCCCAAATTGCAGTTTTCAAAGCCATTATGCAAAGATGAAGTGGCTGCCCGGGATGCGGGGAGGGAACAAATGGGACAGAGTTTGTCAGAGGGTATATGCTTCCAGTTATGAGAGAGAGACAGGTTCTGGACTGATAATGGGCAGTGTAGTTAACAATACTATACTGTGGACTTGAAAATTAAGAGGATTGGGCGGGCTCGGTGACTCAGCTTGTGATCCCAGCATTTTGGGAGGCCGAGGCGAATGGATCAAAACCAGCCTGAACAACTTAGTGAGCCCTTGTCTCTACAATAAATTAAAAATTGGCCAGCGTGGTAGTGCGCGCCTGTGGTTCTGGCTACTTGGGAGGCTAAGGTGGAAGGATCGCCTAAACCCAGCAGGTTGAGGCTGGGGTGGCTGTGAGTGTGCCACTGCACTCCAGTCTGGGCAACCGGTGAGAATCCAACTCAAAAACAAAAATAAAAGTAAATTAAGAGAATAAGTCTTGAGTGTTCTCACCACACACAAAATAGTAACTACATAAAGCCAGGAATGGTGCCTCACAGGTGTAGTTCCAGCACTTTGAGAGACTGAGGAGGGAGGATTGATTGAGGCCAGGAGTTCAAGACCAGATTGGGGCAACATAGCGAGACCCCACCTCAAAAAAAAAAAAAAAAGTAACTGTGAGATGGTGTGTATGTTAATTAACTTGATTGTAGGGATTATGTAATAATGTGTGTGTGTGTATATATAGTGTGTATAGTAGCATATCTTGAATACATGCAATTTTTATTTTCAATAATACTTTGGTAAAGCTGGGGAAAAAAAACAAACCCCAAACCTCCCAAACAGAAAGTTTGTCCTAACTCCTCTAGCAACCACACCGACTGAACCCAGGTGAATTTGTTTGTTCTAGTCATTTGTTTATCTATTTATTTATTCGAGTCAAGGTCTCAACTCAGTCACCCAGGCTGGAGTGCAGTGGCACGATCATGGCTACCTCAACCTTGACCTTCTGGGCTCAGGCAATCCTCCTACCTCAGCCTCCCAAGTTACTGGGACCACACTGGTTCATTTTTTTATGTATTGTAGAGAGAAGTTCTCATCATGTTGCCCAGGCTGGTCTCAAACCCCCAGGCTCAGGCAATCCTCCTGCCTCGGCCTTCCGAAGTACTGGGATTACAGGTGTGAGCCAGTCACCTTGCCTGGTCCATGGTCTCTATTTATTGTTTATCTTGAGTATTCATATAAGCAGGCATGTTAGTGAGTTTCGTCATGGGGTGCTGTCCTAGAAGTCCCAGAGGGGGTAATACCTGAAACATACATTGTATTACCTTTTTTTTTTTTTTTTGAGCTGGAGTCTCACTCTGTCACCCAGACTGGAGTGCAGTGGCCGCTCCCGGCCACCGCAGCCTCGACCTGCTGGGCTCCGGTGATCCTTCCGCCTCAGCCTTCCAAGGAGCCGGAATTACAGGCGGGAGCTACCACGCCCGGCTGATTTTTTAATTTTTATTGTAGAGATGAGGTCTTGCTGCCCAGGCGGGTCTCGAACCCTCGGGCTCAGGCAATCCTCTCACCTCAGCCTCCCAAAGGCGCAGGATTACAGGCTGAGCCACCGAGCCCGGCAACCCTGAGGTCTTTTCAAGCCCATCTTTCCAAACTCTCTTGAGGGTCAAGGTTTCCTCATCTCTGGTTTGCTGCCCACAATCTCTAACTTGATCTGCTCAGGAAACATCTGATGCCCTGGATGGGGATAGGGATGAGGCCCTCAGCTCTGCCTGCAGAAAGCAGAGTGGAAACATCGAGAATCTTCCACCAGCAACTCTCATGAGCATGTGTGTGTTGGGGGTATATGGTGAGGAAGGAGTGGAGTCGGTTTGCTGAGCACGTATTTTTCATTTTATTTTTTAATTAAAAAATATTTTGTAGAGATGGGGTCTTGCTATGTTGTCCAGGCTCGTCTTAAACCCATGGCCTCAAGCAATCCTCCTGCCTCAACCTCCCAAAGTGTTGGGATTACAGGCGTGAGCCACCACGACCGGCCAGAGCATGCATTTTAGAGTCGGTCAGAGCTGAGTTCAAACCCTGGTTCTGCCAGTGTTAGCTAGGCTGTGCATCCTTGGGCAAGTGCCTTCACCTCTCTGGGCTTGGTGTCTTCAGTTGTGAAACTGGAGAATAATTTGTATCTCATGGGCTCTTGGGAGTATTAAGTGAGCTACTGGGCTCAATTGCATGGTGCCTGGTGCTTGATTTCCTACATGAGAGCTGTAATTGTTACAATTGATTCATGGCAAGATGGGATTGGAGGTGCATCAGGTTAAAAGATGATTTGGAGGCCGGGCATGGTGGTTCACACCTGTAATCCCAGCACTTTGGGAAGCTGAGGTGGGAGGATCACTTAAGGTTAGGAGTTTGAGACCAGCCTGGACCACATAGCGAGACCGCATTTCTACAAAAAAATTAAATTAGCTGGGTGTGGTGGAACACACCTGTAGTCCCAGTTACTCGAGAGGCTGAGATTGGAGGTCGAGGCTGCAGTGAACCATGACCCTGCTGCTAAACTCCAGCCTGGGTGACAGAGCGAGACCCTAGCTCAAAAAAGAAAAAGAAAGAGAAACAAGAGTAGGCGATGCTTTGAATATAAGTGGGATGAAAATGAATGAGACAAGAGTCTCTTTCTTTTCTTTTCTTTTCTTTTTTTGCATCGGGGTCTCACTCCATGGCTCAGACTGGGCTCACTGCAGCCTTGACCTCCTGGGCTCAGGCAATTTTCCAGCCTCACCTCACTCTTCCAGTAGCTGATACTACAGGCATGTACCATCATGCCCGGCAAATTTTTTCATTTTTTGTAGAGACCGGGGTCTCACTACATTGCTCAGGCTGGTCTTGAACTCCTGGGCTCAAGCGATCCTCTGGCCTCAGCCTCCCAAAGTGCTGGGATTACAGGCATATGCCACGGTGTCCGGCTGAGACAAGACTCCTGGCCCATGCAACAGGACAGGTGCTAGAGTCACTTGAAAGATCATGTCACTACTCTGGGGTGTGTGGAATTTTCAGTTATTTTTGAGCTACCTTAGCCCAGATGGCAGGGGGAATCTATTTTTGTAGCTGTGCAAACTTGTTGGCTGGAATTTTGAGAGTTGTTGGTATATTTATATAATGCAAATTTGGGGGGGGAGGATGAACTTCCTTGGAAAATAAATGAAAATATATAAGAAAAAAGGAACCTTTATATATATATAATGATTCAGTGCGGGAAGTTAGGTATTTAAAAAATACCGAGGAGTGACCAGAGAGGAAAGAGAAAAATTAAGGTTCCAAGAAATGTGTTTCAAGAAGGAAGTGGTGTTCAGTGGTGTCTGACACTGTGGAGAGTCAGTTAAGATGAGGACTGGGGAGAGAGGATGGTAGGTGACATGTTTGACTATGAAGGTGACACAAGTCCTTGAACCAGTCCAAGAAGATGGCATCACTTTTGCAGCAAAAGTGATGGCCCCGTGTCCACCTAATTTGCCTCCCACTTATAAGTGAGAGCAGGCAGTATTTGACTTTCTGTGTGTGGCTTGTTTCACTGAAGATAACGGCCCCCAGTACCATCCATGTTGCGGCAAAAGACACTATTTCCTTTTTCTTTATGTTTATTTTAATTTAATTTTATTTTTTTGAGCTGGAGTCTCACTCCCAGTCACCACAACCTCGACCTACTGGGCTCCGGCCATCCTTCCGCTTCAGCCTTCCAAAAGTAACCGGAATTACAGGCATGTGCTACCACGCCCGGCTAGTTTTTTCCGTTTATTGTAGAGACAAGGTCTCGCCAAGTTGCCTAGGTGGGTCTCGAACCCACGGGCTCAGGCAATCCACTCACCTCAGCCTCCCAAGGCACAGGATTACAGGCTGAGCCACTGCATTTTCTTTATCCAGTCACGTATGGAAGGACACTTAAGTTGATTCTGTATCTTTGCTGTTATGAACAGTTTGGCAATAAACCCACAAGTGCAAGCATCTTGTGGATACAGTGATTTCTTTTCCTTTGAGTAGATAGACCGAAAGTCCAGGCTTCGCTACATGCAGCATAGCCTTGGAACAAAGTTGCAGTCATTCTGCTTAAATATATACAAAAAAAAAAAAAAAAAAAGGACAAGTAAAGTGGCTCATGCCTGTAATCTCAGCACTTTGGGAGGTCAAGGCGGGAGGATTGCTCGAGGCCAGGAGTTCAAGATCAGTCTGGGCAAGATAATGAGACCCCTCTCTAAAAAAAAAAAAAAAAAGGTTTAAATAAAAGCAAAATTAAAATAAAAAAAGCTGCTCTTCTTAACATAACAACAACAACACACACACCCCCAAATAAATACAGGAACAGAAGTGAAAGCAACAGGGAAGTGTCCCTTGGTCACACGTGCAATTAAGAAACCTGGCTAAAAATAAGCTGTTTCTTGTTCCTGATGTGATGTGATCCTGCATTCCATTTCTATTTAAACCATCTGTATTCTCTGCTGTAACTACTTTTACCTTCTATAGCCGGTAGAAAGTGTTGTCTGGGAACCTGCTGTACATTTAAGAATTAAATCAAATTAATTTTTTTTATTAGCCTGAAACAGTGACTCACGCCTGTCATCCCAGCACTTTGGGAGGCAGAGGCAAGAGGATTGCCTGAGCCCAGGGGTTCGAGACCAGCCTGGGCAACTTGGCGAGATCTTGTCCCTACAATAAATCATAAAATTAGCTGGGCACGGTGGCACATGCCTGTGGTTCCCGCTATTTGGAAAGTTGAGGCAGAAGGATCAGTTGAGCCCAGCAAGTCGAGGCTGCAGTGGCTGTGAGTGTGCCACTTCACTCCAGCCTGGGCAACACGGTGAGATTCTGACTCAAAAAAAAAAAAAAAAAAAAACCCGATACATAATAGATATCCGTATTTTTGGAGGTACATGTATAATTTAGTGCATTCATATAATTTGTAAAGACCAACTCAGTGTCACTGGGACATCCATCTTAAATATTTGTCTTTTCTTTAAGCTAGAAACATTTGAATTCTTCTCTTCTGGCTACTTTGAAATATACACTAGGTAACTGTGAACTGGTGTCTTTCTACTGATCTAACAAACATTCTAGGTTTTATTTATTTGTTTTGAGTTGGAGTCTCACTCTGTTGCCCAGACTGGAGTGCAATGGCCGCTCCCGGCCACCGCAGCCTCGACCTGCTGGGCTCTGGCGATCCTTCCGCCTCAGCCTTCCAAGTAGCCAGAATTATAGGCATGTGCTACCATGCCCGGCTGGTTTTTTGATTTATTGTAGAGATGAGGTCTCGCCTACCCAGGTGGGTCTCGAACCCGCGGGCTCAGGCAATCCACTCACCTCAGCCTCCCAAAGGTGCGGGATTACAGGCTGAGCCACCGAGCCCGGCTAGGTTTTTATTTCTTTTATCAAACTGCATATCAGTAGCCATTAAGCAGTCTCTCTTCATCTTCCCCTCCATAAACTTGTGGCTGGGTGTGGTGGCTCACACCTTTAATCCCAGCACTTTGGGAGGCTGAGGTAGGAGGATTGCTTCAGTCCAGGAGTTCGAGACCAGCCTGGGAAACAAAGTGAGACCTTATCTTTAATTAGAAAAATAATTTATATAAAAATTAAAAAGAACAAATGTTTGTATGCCCCAGCTGCCTCACTGTGAGTTGCCCTGCGACCTCTCAGGACTCTGCAGAGTCCTCCCCAGCAAGAAGGTTCTCACCAGATGAAGCCCCTTGACCTTAGGCCTCCCCAAACTGTGAGAACTAAATGTTGTTTCTTATAAATTAAAAAAAGTCATACGGTGGCTCATTCCTTAGTTTTTTTCATGCTGCCATTTCTACCTTAGCTGTGAATTGAAAGTTAACCCATCCCAGAATCCTGCCACACTCTCCTTTTTGATTTTTTTGTTTTTGTTTTACTCTAAATTCTGTCCCAACTGGAACCAAAACAACTCGTTAGGAAAAATAAAAAAATAAAAATAAAAAAGAGAGAGAACTGAAAATCTCTACTGAATTCTGAACCACACACAAGGTGGTTTTACAAGGGTTATTTTTAGTGGTGTGAATGGATCAAACAGCATCTGAGTGACCTGGAAATTGGTGACAAGTGAAGAATTTGAGATAGCCCGTATAAACAGCTTCTTTAAGAAAGTCATTATTTTGAAATAACTCAGATTTAAAGAGAAGTTACATGATGAAAGGAATACAAAGAGCACCCAAGTATCTCTTACCCAGATTCACCATTAATATCGTTCATATTTTGTCCCATTTTGTTTTATCATTTGGCCTCCCATCTCTCTCTCTCTAACTCTTATCTCTGATCTCCAGCATTATCTCTGTCTGTCTCTGTCTCTAATCTCTCCTGTTTTTGCTGTATTTATTGCTCTCTAATCTCTATCATTATTGCGATCTCTATCTCTCTCTCTATCTCTTGTTATCACTATTGCTCTATTTCTATCTCTCCATCTCTCTTTCCATCTCTTTCTATGTATCTCTCTCTATTGTCATCACTATCTCTCTGTCTCCCTCTGCCGCAGTCTCCCCCTCCAGCCCCGATGTGGATGTTCTTTGGAAATTTCATTTAAGATGAGTCAGACATGAACAGCATTATCAGGAAGCAAACAGAGGAAACCACAGCCTCAGAGGCCAGGGAAGTTGTAGGAAATTCTAAATGTAGTGTAAATGGATGCGAGAAATGGGAGGAAGTCTTGGGGCATTTGTCAAGGTGATTACTTAGAAAGAAACACAGGACTAGCCGAGTTCATTTTGCCGTCGCCTCTGGCCCATGTAGTAAGCAGATCCAACGATGTAATTTGCTCTTGGGGGCATAAAATGTCAAGTAATCAGCACTTCTCTTCTGACGTCAGGTTAGAGTAAGCAGAACAGGCAGCAGAACTGGGGTTTTCAAACATAAGATTCCAGAAGTTTTATAGTTGGAGGTCTTACAGTTTTTTTTTTTTTTTTTTTTTTTGAGTTGGAGTCTCACTCTGTCACCCAGACTGCAGTGCAGTGGCCGCTCCCGGCCACCGCAGCCTCGACCTGCTGGGCTCCGGCGATCCTTCCGCCTCAGCCTTCCAAGTAGCCGGAATTACAGGCATGCGCTACCACGCCCGGCTGATTTTCTGATTTATTGTAGAGATGAGGTCTCGCTGCCCAGGCGGGTCTTGAACCCGCGGGCTCAGGCAATCCACTCACCTCAGCCTCCCAAAGGCGCGGGATGACAGGCTGAGCCACCGAGCCCGGCGAGGTCTTACATTTTAAGTCTTTAATCTGTCTTGAGTATTTATTTATGTATTTATGTATGTGTTTATATATTTATTTATTTATTTTGAATTGGGTGTCTCACTCTGTCGCCCAGGCTGAAGTGCATTGGCATGTTCACAGCTCACTGCAGCCTCAACCTCCTGGGCTCAGGCAATCCTTCTGCCTCAGCTTCCTGAGTAGCTGAGCCTACAGGTATGCATCACCATGCCTGGCTAATTTTTTTAGCTTTTTCTTGTAGAGATGCAAATTCTCAGC
The DNA here is from genome assembly GCF_000164805.1 of Carlito syrichta. Taxonomy (NCBI): domain Eukaryota; kingdom Metazoa; phylum Chordata; class Mammalia; order Primates; family Tarsiidae; genus Carlito; species Carlito syrichta. The sequence goes on from NW_007245885.1 coordinate 24,456, forward strand.
AAAAAAAAAAAAAAAAAAAAAAGCTGGAGACATCACACTGCCAAACTCAAACTTTACTACACGTTTATGGTCACCATGAACCAGCATGGTACTGGGACAAAGTAGACACATAGATCAACGTGGCAGAATAGAGAACCCAGAAATAAAGCCACCTACAAAGTCGATAGAAATAAACAGTGAGCCGGGCTCGGTGGCTCAGCCTGTGATCCCGCGCCTTTGGGAGGCTGAGGTGAGT
>NW_007245885.1:24895-30818 GCF_000164805.1 Carlito syrichta
TCGGCTGCGGTGGCCGGGAGCGGCCACTGCTCTCCAGTCTGGGCGACAGAGTGAGACTCCAACACAAAAAAAAAAAAAAAAAAAAAAAAAGATATAAACAGTGGAGAAAGGACATTCTATTCAATAAACGGTGCTGGGGAAACTGGCTATCCATATGCAGAGGAATGCAACGAAACCTCTTCCTCTCAACATATAAAAAAATATATATATATATATATATTCAAGATGGACCAGATACAGTGGCTCATGCCTGTACTTCCAGCACTTTGAGAGGCCAAGGCTGGAGGATTGCTTGAGCCTAGGAGTTTGAGACCAGCTTGGGCACTATAGTGAGACCTCATCTCTACAAAAACAATCTCACCAAAAAATTAGCCAAGTGTGGTGGCAGGCACCTGCAGTAGTCCCAGCTACTTGGGAGGCTGAGGTGGAAGGATTGCCTGAGCCTGGCAGGTCAAGGCTACAGTGAGCTGTGATTATGCCGCTGCACTCCAGCCTGGTGACAGAGAGACTCCAACTAAAAAGAACAAAACAAAACAAAACAAAAAATCAAATTCAAAGACACTAAAGTGTAAAGGAATTGACTGATCAGGTGACCAGAGAGAGATTGACTAATATTTTTTCATTCACTTATTCATTTATTCAACTCCTGTTTATCGAGGGTTTTTAATGTGCCCATTTTTTGCAAGGTGCTGGGGACACAGAGTGAAAAAGAGAAGTCTGGTTTCTGACCTCAAGCAGCTTATATTTGATATCAGGAGTTAGATAGCCCACAGGCCAAGTCTAGACTTTTAGGGTTCATATAGGGTGAGGGTGGAATGGATGGCTGGAGAGAGGTGCAGCACCACCAGAGCCGGAGGTGCGCACTGGCAACCCAGAGATCCAAGTAAATGCAAAGAATTGCAACACACAGAGGTTAAAAAAAAAAAAAAAGATAAGATTTATTTAAGAAAGCTTCACCCCTCACAGACAGGGAGCGGACCTACACTCTAAATGAGTGTCGTAGCCCCCCAAAGCCCTGGCTTAAATCCTTTTCCTTGGAGATGTTGCAATCAGGTAGACGCGACTGCCATGACTTCCTTATCGACCACCTGTGGATGTTTTGGAGAACCTGTGACACAGAGACCCACTAATGTCCGCCCACATTATCACAGCCCCTAGAGAAGGGCGTGACAAGGATTCTAATTATCCTGCACCTTCCCGAACGACATTCCTTAGAGCTAGTGGAGGATGCACTCCCTTTATCTCCTAGGCATTCCCAGTGGGTAGCTTTGGGAGATCCTTGGCTTCCCTGTAGATAGTGTCCAATTTACCGGAAGATGGAATCCCCGCCTGCTCCTCCTCTGAGCGGTCATAACTTTTGTAATTACAAGTTTTGTGATTTTCACAATCCTTGCCCAGTGCATGATGTCTTAGGCCTTGTAAATCACATTTCCTGGAGGCAAGCTTGATTGCCACTACAAGATACCTCTGATTCCCAGCACCAGGAAGTCTGTTTCTGAAAAGACCAAGTCGGCAAAGTTAATTTTACCTAAAGTGTGCATTTCTCTAAAAATGTAACTTCTACTTTTTCATCATTGTGTCGGCGTTTAAGAACAAGATGAAAAATGGCTTCCCACTCTTGGTCTGTCCTTTCATAGACCATTGTCTGATTTTTGTAGGGAAGGTCTACTGCAATGCAGCCATGACCGTTTCTTTACTCAATGCGTATAGTTGCTACAATAGCAGAGCTGAGTATCTGCAACAGAGACTGAATGGTCTGTGGATACACGTGTTCCAAGGGGAGAAAGAGAGAGACTGATTTTAAGAAATTGGCTCACAGCCGGGCTCGGTGGCTCAGCCTGTAATCCCGCATCTTGGGAGGCTGAGGTGGGTGGATTGCCTGAGCCCACGGGTTCGAGACCCGCCTTGGCAACTTGGTGAGACCTCATCTTTACAATAAATCAAAAAACCAGCCGGGCGTGGTAGCGCGTGCCTGTAATTCCGGCTACTCAGAAGGCTGAGGTGGAAGGATCGCCGGAGCCCAGCAGGTCGAGGCTGCGGTGGCCAGGAGCGGCCACTGCACTCCAGTCTGGGCAAGAGAGTGAAACTCCAACTCGAAAAAGAAAAGAAAAGAAAAGAAATTGGCTCACATGATTGTAGGGGCTGGCAGGTGTGCAATCTGCAGGACAGGCTGGCAGGCTGGAGATCTTGAATCTGAAGGCATTCTGGGGCAGAGTTTCTTCTTCCTCTGTGGGACTTCAATCTTTTCCTCTTAAGGACTTCAACTGATGGGACGAGGCCCACACACATTATGGAAGGTCTCCCAGAGACTTTACTCAAAACAAATTTTACTCAACGTCTACTGAATCAAATGTTAGTCTGACCTAAAAAGTACCTTCACAGGCCAGGTGCAGTGACTCAAGCCTGTCCAGTGTTCTGAGGCTGAGGTGGGAGTAATGCCTGAGTCCAGGAGTTTAAGACTAGACTGGGCTACATAGGAAGATCCCCACCTCTACAAAAAAATACATTTTTTTCCCCAGGCATGGTGGCACGTGCCTGTAGTCCCAGCTACTTGGAAGGCTGAGGCGGGAGGATCACCTGAGTCCAGGAGGTTGAGACTGCAGTAGCCATGATTGTACTGCACTCCAGCCTGGGTGACAAAGTGAGGCTCTGACTCAAAACAAAACAAAAAACAAAACACACACACACACACACACACACACACACACACCCTTCACAGCAACATTTAGATGGGCATTTGGGCAGACATTTGGATGCCGTAGCCTAGCCAAGTGGACACATACAACTAGCCTTCACAAGTCTTCACCCTTGTCAACTTGGCACCCATGCACATTCCTTAAAACCATGCTTAATCTTCAAACAAAGCCATCCTCATCCATAAGGCCATTCTCCCACCTAACACAGTCCAACTGTCCTGCAGAAAACCAGAGGAGCGCTAACCCTTTCCCCAAAAGAGGACGCAAAGTCCTTGGTGACGTTCACACTTCTCAATATCTCGTGACTTAAGTGCTATGATGTAAATAAAGCTCGTCCGACAATATTTAAATACTCTGATACAAAGTCAATGCACCTGATGTGGTATAGTGACCGTCCCAACCTTTTTGGCATCGGGGACCGGTTTTGTGGGAGACAGTTTTTCTGCGGATGGGAGGACGGAGATGGTTTGGGGATGACTCAAGTGTATTACATTTCTGGTGCAGTTCAACCGTCGCATTAGAGATGCACTCACCCTTAGATTCGATTCTCATAAGGAATGCACCACCTAAATCCCTCGCACATGCGATTCACAAAAGGGCTCACGCTCCTAGGAGAATGTAATGCCGCTGTTGATCTGACAGAAGGTAGAGCTCAGGCGGTTATGTGCGTGATGGGGAGAGGCTGGAAATACAGATGAAGCTTTGTCCACTCACCCGCTGCTCATCTTCTGTTGTGAAGCCCAGTTCCTAAGAGGCCATGAACTGGTTCCTGTCTGCAGCCCAGAGGATGGGAAACCCCTGATATAATGGGATAAGAAAGGGAGGAGAGAAGAAGGCAAATATATTTTTGTGATCTCTCTCTCTCTCACAAACATATTCATAACAAAACAAGGAAGAAATACTCATGGCAACTGCATTTCTTGTTTCTGAAACTGATCATGTGTTCATAGTGGGTATTTATAGAAACCTTTTTCCACTGCCTACTGGAGTTCTTTTGCCTTCAGTAAACACCTCTGCTGGTTGTGGCTCTTTTTTTTTTTGAGTTGGGATCTCACTTTGCGCCCAGGCTGGAGTGCAGTGGCACGATCGTGGTTCAGACAACTTCGACTTCCTGGGCCCAGGTGATCCTTCCACCTCCCCCTCCTGAGTAGCTGGGACTACGGGTGCACACTCAGCTCATTTTCTGATTTTTTTTTAAAAATGGAGATAAGGTCTCACTATGTTGCCTAGGCTGGTCTTGAAATCCTGGGTTCAAGCAACCCACCCGCCTCAGCCTCCCAAAGTGCTGGGATTACAGGCATGAGCCACCCCGCCTGGCAGTGGTGGTTCTTTACCTGGTGGGGTAACGCAAATCTTCATGTCTGAAGGGTCAGGCCGTTTGTAATCTTGTCTGAATTGGGTGGTTGTAGTTTTCTGTTGACCCTCATCCCAGGACAGGGTAGCACTGAGTGACATCCTAAGGGCTCTGCTGTATCCCAGACACACCCTTCCTCATCTCCGTGATGGAGTTTCAGTTCAATTTCCCCTTGGGTGTCAGGATCAATCACCCCAGCCAGCATGCCACCCGCTTCCTTGCCTGGTTTAGAGACAGGAGGCATCAAAGTGGCCACCTGGCTGTCTTAACTTCTACTTCAATGGAACCATGGATGTTTCGTGGTGAGAGTGTTTTTCTGTCTGGACCTGAGACCTCTAGGCCAGCAGAGCACAGCTGCAGAGTCAAGAAGCAAAACTTTGGCTGAGGGGTCCCTAAGAGTGATGGTGAGTGGTACCACTGCCGTTTCTTCCTCTTGATTCCTGGACCCGTGAATCCTGGCTTTGGGAGAACAACACTATATGTGGGACGCCAATTCAGAGCACCTGTAGCCTTCTAGAGAGCCTCGGCCCAGCCCTGCCAGGTATCGCCACCTCTCTGGCACCGTAGCTGAATCTTCAAAAGACCGACCCACTGTTCCTCTGAGCCAGCTGCCTGAGGATGGTTGAGATCATGGGAAGACCAGAGAATTCCATGAGCCTGAGTCTGTGACTGCAATTCTTTGGCTGTGAAGTAAGTCTTTGATCAGAAGCAACACCGTACGGAATACCATGGTGATAGATAAAGGCATTCTGTAAATCCACAGGTGGTAGTTTTGGTAGAAGCATTATACGAGGGAGACCCCCCCCAAAAAACTTGGAATTATTTTTTGGAGGGTTGACCCTTTGTGATTCAGGCTTCCTCTGCTAGGTGAGTGTTCTAGGAACCCAATGGCATTCATGGATCAACTAGTATTGTTGTGAGGGCCTGTATTGACTTCAGTGAATTTTTTCTGAAGATTCTTTCAATGCATCTGTCTATTTCATGATGGGCGATTGATGAATTCATCAGCCCACACCACGCCATGCTGAATGTTCAGCAGTTTTTGACCAAAAACTGGTGCCCCACTCCGTATTCACCTGACCTCACCCCTAGCAACTTTCTTTGTTTCCCTGATGAAGCAAGCCCTCAAAGGGAAACCTGTTTCTGATGTGGACGAGGTGAAACAAAAAACAGCAGAGCACTAAAGGGCATCAAAATGGACAAGTTCAAAAACTTTTCTGAGCAGTGGAGAATGTGGATCCATCACCCCAGCCAGCGTATAATTCCCCGGCCTGGGCAACTTGGAGAGACCTCATCTCTACAATAAATCAAAAAATTAGACGGGTATGGTTGCACACATCTGTGGTTCCAGCTACTTGGAAGGCTGAGGCAGAAGGATCGCCTGAGCCCAGCGGGTGGAGGCTGCAGTGGCCGGGAGCGTGTCGCTGCACTCTAGCCTGGATGACAGAGGGAGTCTCTGACTCAAAAAACAAACAGAAAAAGAAAAGGAAAGAAAGAAAAAGCATTTGCTAGGCCAAGGGCCACACACAAAGTGCCAGAGGATTTGTTGATTTGCCTAAGTGATGAAACCACATCCAGTTCAGTAGCTGAAACCGAGGTCATGGGAGGCTTAGGAGAACCCACTGGCACTTGACCTCCAATAGTCCCACTTTGACTGGCGGACCACGGCGCCATCTTGCATCTCTTGAAATCGGTATCAGCTCAGAAACCGTGGACAATAGTCCCCCAAAGCCTGCTGACTGTCTTGTCCCCAAACACACATGCAATCTAGTAAAAGGCTATAGTCCCTGCTGGGATAACGATGCACTGGATACAGTGTTGGCGGTGTGCTGGGACTTATTCTTCCTTTTTTTTTTTTTTTGGAGTGGGAGTC
>NW_007245885.1:30838-50534 GCF_000164805.1 Carlito syrichta
GAGGTCTCGCCTGCCCAGGCAGGTCTCGAACCCGCAGGCCCAGGCAATCCACTCACCTCAACCTCCCAAGGCGTGGGATTACAGGCTGAGCCACCGAGCCCGGCTGGGACCTGTTCTTAAGAGAATTCGGCACCCCTCTTATTCTTGGGGTTCTGGGTCTATATATTAGGTCAAACCTCGGAATTGACTGAGGGGCTGTGACTCTGATTTTATGATTCAAGTTAGAATTTTGTTCACCAGACCTAGAACTTTTCTGCTTAGATCAATTCAGAATTGCTGGGCGTGGTGGCTCACACCTGTAATCCAAGCACTTTAAGAGGCTGAGTCGGGAGGATTGCTTAAGGCCAGGAGTTCGAGACCAGCCTGGACAACATAGTGACATTTTGTCTCTACAAAAATATTTTTAAAAATTAGCCAGGTATGGTAGTGCATGTCTGTAGTTCCAGCTACCTGGGAGGCGGAGATGGGAAGATTAACTGAGCCCAGGAGGTCGAGGCTGTGGTGAACCATGATCATTCCACTCCACTCCAGCTGGGTGAAAAAAGTGAGACTTCGACTCAAATAAAACAACAACAACAACAACAAAATTGCTGGGTGCGGTGGCTCATGCCTGTAATTCCAGCACTTTGGAAGGGTGAGTTGGGAGGATTGCTTTAGGTCAGGAGTTCAAGACAAGCCTGGACAACATAGCAAGACCCAGTCTCTACAATAAAAAAGAGCTGAGTGTGGTGGCACACACCTGTTGTCATAGCTACTTGGGAGGTTGAGGCAGGGGGATCGCTTGAACCCACGATGTTGAAACTGCAGTGAGTTATGGTGGCACCACTGCCCTCCAGCCTGGGCAACAGAGCCAGATCCTGTCTCTAAGAAAAGAAAGAAAAAAAAAGAATTTCGTCGACTTCCCATCTATTTCACTATTAGGAACACCTTGATCAAGTAGCCAATGCCATAGATCTCTGTGAGTCAGACTATTTTGATTCTGGCACTGGCTCTGCTGTGTATTATGGTAACTATGCTCCCCCCTGCCTTTGGTGACTAAGTGTGGCCACTCGGCCCCCGACACCCTGGTATCCAATCACCCCCACTGTACTTAGATTTCTCAATTCAGGGGCGGAGGTTCCCACAGTGGCACCACCACGGCTCACCATAACCTTGACCTCCTGGGTTCAGGTGATCCTTCTGCCTCAGCCTCCTGAGTAGCTGGGTCTCCAGGCATGCACCACCACACCTGGCTAATATTTTTATTTTATTTTTTTGTAGAGAGGAGGTCTCACTATGTTTCCCAGACGGGTCTCGAACTCCTGGGCTCAAGCGATCCTCCCAACTTGGCCTTCCAAAGTGCTGGGATTAAGGGTTTGAGCCATGGCACCCGGTGCCCCTGGTAATTTCTGACCTAACCTGCAGAGAAGCGTGATCACAGAGTCCTTCAAGGAAGCTATGGCTTCCCTCACACATTTACTTTTCATAGTCATAATGAAAGGTGCACTCTCAACTCTTTCCAGGGAGAGTGAACAGGTCTCACGTGATAAAACCCCCTAATATTCCAACCTCCCTAAGCCTCTGTGTCCCCTTCCTTCCTTTGTTCCAAGGCAATTCTTGTGTTTCAACCTCCTGGTCCATGATTCAGAAAACACACTAAACTGCTGGGGTTCTTAGTTTTAATTAGTTGATTTACTTATGATTTAATTTAACTTAATTCTTTGAGAGATGGGTGTCTCACTCTGCCCCCAGGCTGGAGTGCAGTGGTGTGATCATAGCTCACTGCAGCCTCGAATTCCTGGGCTCAAGTGATCCTCCTGCCTCAGCCTCCTGTGGAGCTGGGACTACAGGGGCATGCCACCACACCCAGATAATTTTTTTAGTTTTATTTTTTGTAGAGATGAGGTCTTGTCATGTTATGAGATTTCAAGCATAGGTTACCGTGCTTGACCTATTTATTTTTAAAAATAGAAATGGGGTCTTGCTATGTAGCCCGGGCTGGACTAGAAGAACTCCTGGGTTCATGGGATCCTCCTGCCTCAGTCTTGTGAGTAGCTGGGATTATAGGCCTGCTGCACCACTTCCAGCTAGAGCTGTTTCTAACCCCATCAGCTGCAACATTAAATTCAGCATCTCCGCTTGGGGTTTGCATTCGTTGGATTCTCCAGAGAAACAGAATAAACAGGACACATATGAGAAGGACTCCCTCCCCCAAGTGGAATTTATTTTTATGTTTTTATTTTTATCTTTTGAGTTGGAGTCTCACTCCGTCGCCCAGGCTGGAGTGCAGTGGCATGCTCGCAGCCGTACCAGCGATGACCTCCTGGACTCAGGTGATACTTCCGCCTCAGCCTTGCAAGTAGCTAGAACTGCAGGCATGCGCCACCACACCTGGCTAATTTCTTTGATTTATTGTAGAGATGAGGTCGTGCCATGTTGCCCAGGCTGGTCTCGAACCCATGGGCGCAGGCAATCTTCTCACCTTGGCCTCCCAAAGAGCTGGGATTACAGGTTTGAGCCATCGCTCCTGGCCAGGATTTATTTATTTAAAAACTGTGTTTATTTTTACATGTTTAAACTTCAGTCACCTTCAAAGTACTTTTCGTTTAATGCAATACACCTATCAAGATGCTTTTTTCCTCTGCTCAAAACTGCTTTTGAACTCGTCCATTTAGATGCCTTTTAGTGCTTCTGTCCTTTTTTTGTTTTGTTCTACCTCTTCCGCACTGGCAAAATATTTCCCTTTGAGGACTTTTTTCATCTGGGAAAACAAACAAACAAAAAGCCACTCGGGGCAAGATGGAGTGAATAGGGAGTATGGGAGGGTGGAGCATGGGTGTCATGATGTTTTTGGTCAAAAACTGCTGAACTCTCAGCGTGGCATAGGCGGGTGTACTCATAAATCACCCATGATGAAATGGGCAAATGTATTGAGAGTCTCAAAAAAAAAAAATCACTGAAGCTGAACACAGCCTGTCACAACAATGCTAGCTGGTCCACGGATGCTGATGGGTTCCCAGAACACAGACCTAGCCGGGGAAACCTGTATTACAAGGGATCTGCCCTCCAAAAGATAATTCTGGGTTTTTTTCCTCGTGGATGGAAGGAGGTTTAGTATAAGGATTTGGTTCACATAACTGTGGAGCTTGAGTATGGGGAGCCAGCCCCCCAAAAGAGATTTAGAGGATCCCTGGAAGGTGGGGCAGCATCGGCGAATATTCTGGAGAAATAGAAGGGAAGAAAGAGACTGGATTCTGTCTAGTGCAGAAGCCGATTCTGTAGTAGGGACAGACATTTAAAAAAAACAAGAAAGAGGCATAGATATAAAGAGGAAGAAAGAGAAAGAAAGTGGACAACTGTTCAGTGAAATGAGCAGAAGCCGCTTATTGGGAACAAACGTGAGTCTTTTATCCCAAATTTTCACATGTCAAATCACAAAACTTTCACGTCCCCCACCCACCAGGCGTTTCCTTAGGAATGAGGAAGGGCAACTCCAATCGAATCACAAGAGTTTACATGAACACAAAGCCAGGTGGGTGGAGGGCATCCTCACCCACGTTTTCCTTAGCATGAGAAAGGACAATCTTAATCAAATCACAAGAGTTTTACAATAGAAACATTCCTAGATAACTGATCAGCAAGGGTTGCTGTGTGGATTTCCTTAGGTAGAGTTGCAGCTGAACTGTTACTGAAGTAGCAATAGCTATCAAAGCTACAATTCCTAAAATTAAGGTGGCTAAAAACCGTTTCTGTCTGGCTAATAAAGCATTACCCTCATACAATGTTTGCAAACCATATTCATCATACCAACGAGATGACAAATCCCTCATAAAAAGGTATTAGTTAAACAATTAGTTAAAATGCATTCAGTACAAGATATCTTATAAACATTATCATGGTAAATAATTTTAACAATTTGATATTCGTTCCAAACTAAAAACACATAAAAGGACTGTAAGTATGCCCTAATGTGATACTGCTGAGTTTGTCCAACAGGCCTAGACAGGCTGACTGGTTGAAGGGCTTTGAGGGCTCTCCACAATGAGGCTGAGTTGCTTGTCTGATTCCAATTTTATTTTATTTTATTTTATTTTTTGTTTGTTTTTTTTATTTTTATTTATTTATTTATTTTTTTGAGTTGGAGTCTCACTCTTTCGCCCAGACTGGAGTGCAGTGGCCGCTCCCGGCCACCGCAGCCTCGACCTGCTGGGCTCCGGCGATCCTTCCGCCTCAGCCTTCCGAGTAGCCAGAATTACAGGCGCTCGCTACCACGCCCGGCTAATTTTTTGATTTATTGTAGAGATGAGGTCTCGCCTGCCCAGGCGGGTCTCGAACCCGCGGGCTCAGGCAATCCACTCACCTCAGCCTCCCAAAGGCGCGGGATTACAGGCTGAGCCACCGAGCCCGGCTTTGATTCCAATTTTAAATGAAAATATTGGGGGTACCCATCCATTGGAGTGCCTTCTAGCTGCAGCAAGCGTAGAGCCATTCAAATCCCAGTCACTAATATATAGTCTTTTCACCGGGTACAGGATAGTCCACCTTACAGTTATAACACAGTCTCTCCATTTCGGGAAGCCAGCATCTCGCCAGACGAGTGACCAGTTCTTTTCCGTATTATTGAAGGGGCAAGCAGGTACTCTGAGAGGCAGTCAAGCTCTAGTCACACGGCTACGGGTGGTTCCTCCAGGCATTAACATCTCCAGTCACCAATCATCCTTGATATTGTCCTGATAAGGGCTTTCTGTACTCAGAGACTTAAAGGTGGACATTAAGCAAGAAGCCTGGTAATTATTAAAAGCAGAATTATCATAAAAACAAATAAGGAGGGAGTTGGAATGCCCTTCATAAGAAAAATTACGATTAGTAACATGTTTGACTTGAGCATGAAATAAAGCAGGCCCTCCCCTTTTCCTGTAAGAAGAGCCTTCCATTTTATCAGAGGTTTTATACTTCCAGCTGGATTTCAATGTCTAGCCATAGCTGAATAACCTGAAGAGTCCAAATTTAAATGATTAATAACAAATAAAGCGTGATTCAGGATGTGGTGAGGAGAGCTATACTTGAACTCCTCTCTTGCAACTTAATTGATTTTTTAAAGTTTGGTGAGCTCTTTCAACTATGGCTTGACCTTGTGGATTGTAGGGAATTTCTGTGGAATGAGACATAGTAAATTGGGAGCAAAATTGCTGGAAAAATTCAGATGTGTATGCCAGACTATTGTCAGGGAGGCCAGACATGCCTACAGTCAGGAACCCGAATAGGTGAAGTAAACCTTGGGCATAAGGGCATGGGAAGTGGTGGCTGTTAGTAAAGGGAATGGACTAAGGAAGGGCAGAAGTTGAATGGTCTGTAAAAGAGTGTGGGAGGAGGGAGAGACAGTATGAAGACTAGCAGTTTCCAAAAGATGCAGTATATCTGCAACATAATGTCAGTGTTGAGATATAAACTTGAGAGAAATTTATCATAGAACAACAAGGAATTTTTTAACATTCTTTTCTCCCAGCCACCCCCTAGAGAAGAGACCTATTAAGCCATGTGTAAACTTGAAATGGCTTTTCAAGTACATATGGGGGTGAGGGGGGTTGAGAGAGGACAAAGGAAGTGAAAACCTTCCTTATTTTGTTTACCCAGAATTTGCCTTGAATGCTTGCAATTTATTATTATTTATTATTATTTAAGGAGAATATTAAAACAGACAAGTAACTAATAAAGCTAACTCTTGGGTTAAATGCCAAAAAAAAAAAAAAAAATTGTGCCATGGGATGCAGTTTTGAAGGTACTACTATCATTGGAAAACATGATTCTCCTGAATTAAGAGGGTATGGTTTCAATGACTATCCTATTATGCTCCAGTCTTTACAGACTTCAAATGTCGACATTTACCCTGGAGGATCTCGTTGAAATGCAGATTTTGATTTAGTAGGTCTGATTCAGTGGACCCAGGCCATGTACAAAGGATCAGAAATGAGACTATTTCTGACTTTTTAATATCTCTAACAATTTCTCAGGTGATGTCCAAGCTGCTGATCTGCAAACCACATATTTAATAACAAGGTTCTAGTAGATAATGTGATAAGATAATTCATTATTAATGAAATGTTTTAAGATAAACTGCCAACTGTATTTTCCCTATGACAATGGCTATGAAGATTTTCCCTACTAACCCTTTTTACTTAAGAGAATGATTGCTTCAATAATCAACCTTGAAACATCCAACCCTTTAGTTAGTCTGAATTTAATCACTATGTAAAATGTGGCTTATGTAATAATTAAGAAATGATAATGCCCTTGGCAGATGAGGTAAATTATGTTTAAGCTACATTTTTTCTTTAAAAGTTCTCTTCTCTATGACTCAAATCACTTGTGGCTTCCAAGATATATGTTATTGAAGGCATAGTCTGTGAGTAATGTAGAGCGTGGCATCTAGTGGTCCCCTCCTAACATTTCCCTGCAGAAGCAAAGCTGCATGCATGGGAATAAATGGGGATTCTCATCTCATGTGAGCATTTCCTAGTAATGAGATGGCTCTTGGGATAATTTAACTGACCAAGAGAGCCAATCCAGACAATCCTTAATCAAAATGCTATGTTTTCTAGTGCTTGCCATATTAGATTTTAGCCATGCCCTAGAGTTATAAAGTTGCTTCCTTATCATTTTTCATGGCACTAACATTACTTATTTTGGCTGAGGATTCAAGGGTATACTTTTAAAATGAAATGATAGAGCTACAGTCATTAGACAGCATAAATTTTTCCATAGTAGTATTTAGAATCTGTAGGCTTTCGTACCCAGTTTGAAAGTTTTCCCACTGATTTTCTCATGCTTATTAATTCTTTTTGTTCTCAGTTTCCTCCCTGCCTTAATCATTTGATATACTATATATAAAGTTGTGGATAAGGTAAATTTGTATGAGAAAAATTGTAACTTAAATACACAAAATAAATTCCTATTTAATTTTATAATGAATTATATGTAAAAAAATTCTTTGTGAATTACCATCCCCCAAATACCTGTCAACATATTTTTCAAGTTCTTTCTTATTAATTTAAAGCAGAATACATCTGCATTTTCACCTTATGCATAACTCTAAGTATTTCTGTTTTGTTTATTTTTTCTTTATAACAATTATAGGCCAGCTTTTAACTGCTGTTGCACCAAATCTTTTGCTGCCTTAGGTTTCTTAGACGGTATAGGCCATTGTTTTACCCAAACCTGGCTTATTGACATGCAACCTTAACAACAATGGCCTATAGGGTAAATTTGAACAGCCAATGCCAGCTCAGTCTGTTTTTTCATTCACTTGAGCAGGTTTTTGTAATTACCTGTCCATCTTTGCCAAGTCCCTTAAAGGGATTATAGCCCATCTGTAGCATTTGTGCTGAGACTTTATCATTAGGATTATACAAAAGCGTGCCCATTTGTGAAAGAATATCTCTTCCCCATAATGTAAAGGAGATAGATGGAATAACATACGGGCAAAAAGTTCCTGAAGTCTTACTATCCAATTGAAAATTTGTGAACTTTGGCTACTGAGGGTACTCGACCAATGCCTGTAAGTCCCAAAGGAGCCATACGAGTTGGCCACGAGGCAGGCCAATCCTCTCCGGCAATACACGAAACATCAGCTCCTGTGTCTAACAAGACTGTAATTTTAACTCCTTGTACAAATAAATCTTTTAGAGGTCTAGAGTTAGTAACCTCCTGAACCCAAAAAGCAACATCACTAGAGTCAAATCCAGAGTCACCTCTAGGCAGGTTAAAGTTTTACCTGCTTTGTGATAAGGAAAGAGCAGCAACTGGGCTATTCTCTGCACTGTTTTGCTAGCGGGAGCAACAAGCATCTGGATTTCTCCTGTGTAATCCAAATCCACCACTCCAGGAATAATGGAAATTCCTTGTAAAGACAAGGAACTTCTGCCTAATATTATACCCACTATTCCTTCTGGGAGAGGGCCCTTTACTCCTGTAGGAATTGGGGTCACCGGAGCGTCCGGAGTTAATATTGTAGTGGTGGAGGAACACAAGTCCAGTCCTGTATTCCCTAGGGTGACTCAGATGAGTTCTGCGATGCAACAGAAGGAACGAACGGGTTCATGGCGGTGGCTGCATCTCTATTGTCATGTGGGGCTGGGGCTGGCCCCTCTGGAAGTTTTTCTGATTTAAAGGAGTGCCATTTTTATGAAATTTAGATAGGCATTCTTTAGCCCAATGAAAGCCTTTTTGGCAGTTGGGACATAAGGTTTTTGGTCGAGTAGCCCCAGTAAGTGGTGACAGTATGCCGTGTAAGCCGGCCATACCTTGCGAGCCAGACAATCTCTGTTAATGTGCCCGACTTGACCACAGTTAAAGCAAGACTGTAATGAGATATTCTTTTGCTTATTACTTATATACTTTTACTTATATTACTTACATATTACTTATGTATTACTTATATTACTTATATATTGTTTATATTGCATATATATATTACTTATTTATATATTGCTTATATATAGCTTATATATATATTGCTTATATTATTTATATTACTTATTTTACTTATATTACACATTACTTATATACTTTTGCTTATAGTACTTATATTATTCATATTACTTATATATTTCTGCTTATTATAGCTTGAGTTCCCTGCATTCCTATAAGAAAAGGAAAAGTGTAACTAAGTTTTATTTCAGGTTTTATTTCAGTATTCTCAATTTTTTAAAGGAAAACCTTAGAAAGAGGTGCAGTAAGCTTAACGGGGCAGTTTCTACTAATGTGCCCGATTTGTCCACACACATAACATGAATACACTAAAACATTTTTCTGTTTACCTGCACCCTGCATACCTTGAGCGATCTGTGAAAAGGTTTCTCCCTTCAATGCTGCACTCAAAGCCATCCCTTGCATAATAGCTAGGCTCACGTCCATACACTGGCAGATAAAATCAGTAACCCGTCTGGTTTTGTGTATGGGTCTAAGCAAAGCCTGACAAGTATTATGAGCATTTTTAAAAGCCAATTGTTTGATAAGAATTTCTGCTGCTTCTTCATTAGTAATTACCCGATTAATAGCCGTAGTGAGTCTGGAAACAAAGTCTTCATAACTTTCCTTTTATATCAGATAGAGAAGAAGTCTGAGCAGTGTCTGCCGGTAATTTTTCCACGTGGTGACAGCACAATGATTTATCTGAAGTAAAACATCTTTGGGTAGAGAAATTTGATTAGCCATTTGGGTATACATACCAGTCCTGGAGAGCATATCGTGAGAAATAATGAATGACCAAGCAGGTTGATCTAAATTCTGGTCCATTTGAATTCTAACTTGATTCTCATACTTGGTTTTCCACAGCAAATAAGCACCTCCGGACAAACAGCTTTTGGTGAATTACTGCCAATCTGTGAAAGTCATCCTCGAGAGGCAAATTGATCTAAAATAGTAATTGTATAAGGTGCAAGAGGACCATACTTTGAGCTTGCCTCCTGTAACTCTCTTACCAATTTATATGGCAAGGGTTCCCAATGAGCTTGATCCATTCCATCAGCACCGGGATAAAATTGTATCGGGAAACAAGCTGTGAAACTAAAATCTTCTTTTTCTGATTCAACTTGTACTGCCTGCATACCGAGAGGAAAGACTGGAGCCACCGGGACAATACCGGCATTATTAGGCAAATTTTTTGGCTTTATGACTTTAGCATCGAAAGGAGAAGCCTGTGGGAAGGAAGGCTCAGGGTTGACTGTAAGAGCACTGATACCTCGCAGCTTCTGCCTCAGGTTCAGCTTCACCCTGTGGAGATGATTTATCATTGTCATTATAATCAGGGAGAGCCGAGGCTGTGGCAAAGAGAAAAGTTTCTTCATCATCATCATCATTGTTAGCAGCCTTTTAGGAAGGAAATTTCTCATAATCATGTTGTGGATTTAAAGCATTTTTAATTAACATTGTTACTGCACAAAATGTAGAAGAAGAAGCTTTAGCTCCACGTTTAGACAAAGTATTCATTAAGATACTGATGAACATTTTACGTTCCTAGATTCGCTCTGGCCCATGATTAGATCACGGCTCTGGCTTCACAAAAACTTGCTTACCCATCCTCGCTCTGTCTGTCTCTACAGAGGGGCCTGCAGCACCCTGGGTAAGATCCTAGCTGCCCTGAAACGAGAAAAAGACTTACCTTTCCAGGGGCCCCATGTTGGGCGCCATTTATGGGGAGCCAGCCCCCCAAAAGAGATTTAGAGGATCCCTGGAAGGTGGGGCAGCGTCAGCGAATATTCTGGAGAAATAGAAGGGAAGAAAGAGACTGGACTCTGTCTAGTGCAGAAGCCAATTCTGTAGTAGGGACAGACATTTTAAAAAAGCAAGATAGAGGCATAGATATAAAGAGGAAGAAAGAGAAAGAAAGAAAGTGGACAACTGTTCAGTGAAATGAGCAGAAGCCGTTTATTGGGAACAAACGTGAGTCTTTTATCCCAAATTTTCACATGTCAAATCACAAGACTTTCACGTGGGCACAAAGCCAGGTAGGTGAGGGACGTCCCCCACCCACCAGGCTTTTCCTTAGGAATGAGGAAGGGCAACCCCAATCAAATCACAAGAGTTTACATGAACACAAAGCCAGGTGGGTGGAGGGCACCCTCACCCACGTTTTCCTTAGCATGAGAAAGGACAATCTTAATCAAATCACAAGAGTTTTACATGAACACAAAGCCAGGTGGGTGGGGGCATCCCCCACCCATCAGGCGTTTCCCCCCCAAGCATGAGGAAGGACAATCCCAAAATTATTTCACTGTTCCTTATGCTTGGTTTATGTTCCTCAAAAGCAATGCAACAGTTTTAATATCATAAAATCCTAATAGTCAATAACTTCTAAAACATATGCATATCCACACCTAATGACTGACTTAAATCCTAATACCTTCTTATTCTGTGCTAACTTTACCTGTACTATAAAAAACTCTTAATTATGGGTCAGACCAGTTCCTAAAGAATGTGGCCCAGTCCAAAATGGACGCTGGGCCCTTAGGAATGTGGCCCAGCCCAAAGTTCGTGCTGGGCCATTTCTGGTAACCCTAGATAACCATCTCATGCTGGAAACATCTCCCTAAATGTATATACTAATTCTACAAATATATTTTTAAATCTTATAAAGAAGCTTGTATCATGTATAAGGCTCCCAAATGTGATCTGAGTTTGAACTGTGTCAAGTTTAAAGCCGAAACCGCAGTCTGTGGGAAGCAGGAACAATGGATCCCTAGAGTCAGCCATGCCTGTTATATTCTCAGAACTTCATGCTTAGATCGTTAAAATCCCTACCAGTGGGTAATGCTAAACAACAAGGAAAGAAGGAGGGACTGGGCCTTCAGCTCCTGAACCAGCCTGGTGGTCTCAGGGTCCGCAGCCTGCCTGGATCCCTAATGCTCAGGCAGGCCTCCACGGCTGGCTCCCAACACTTGAGCGTGCCAAGATCCCTAGTCCAAAGACCTGAGAACCAGGAAAGTTGATGCTGTAAGTTCCAGCCCAGGTTCAAAGGCAGGAGTGGACAAGCCTCTCAGCTCCAGACCATCAGCAGAGAGAGCAAATTCTTGCTCAGCTGTTTGCTCTATTCAGGCCTTCGTCAGGTTAGCTGGGGCCCATCCACATTGCAGGGGGTTATCTGCTTTTCTTAGTGTACCCATTCGGATGGGAATCTCTGAGTATGATGGACTCTAAATCCATCCAAGTTGCTGCAAAGTCCATAATTTGGTCTTCCTTTATGGCTGTGTACTATTCCATTGTGTATATGTACCACCTTTTTTTATCCCATCAAAGTAATTTTGGAACTCTTTTTCTGGAATGGCCATCAGAGCCGTCATCGTATTACCTTAGATGCCCTGAGTGTCGTCAAATGTCTTCCTTTCTTTTTTTTTTTTTTTTGAGTTGGAGTCTCATTCTGTCTCCCAGACTGGAGTGCAGTGGCCGCTCCCGGCCACCGCAGCCTCGACCTGCTGGGCTCCGGTGATCCTTCCACCTCAGCCTTCCAAGTAGCCGGAATTACAGGCATGCGCTACCATGTCCGGCTGATTTTTTGATTTATTGTAAGAAGAGGTCTCGCTGCCCAGGCGGGTATCGAACCCGCGGGCTCAGGCAATCCACTCACCTCAGCCTCCCAAAGACGTGGTTCAATATTTCCTTTATCTTCGGGTAAAGAAAAAAAAAAGTCATCGGGGGCCAGATCAGGTGAGCAGGGAGGGTGTTCCGATACAATTATTTGTACGGTGCTGCCAACATAAGCGCACGGTGGCAAGTTCACAAACTTACTCGTCAGACCCCCCAAAATGACGGTGACAGCTCTGATGACCCTTCTGGAAAAAGGGTTCCCAAGCTGCTTTGATGGGTGGACTAGGTGCTGGTGTCAGTGCGTGGCTTACCAAGGGGAGGACTTCAGAGGTAAGCGTCGTGATATTCAGCAAGGAGGAATGGAACACTTTTTCTAGGAGGGTTTGCGAACCTAATTGTTGGACCTCATAGGTTGAAGCCTTAACACGCCACCGCCGGGGAGCAGTAGCAGTATTTGGAGACGAGGACTCTACAGAAGTCATTAAGGTTAAAGGAAGTCACGAGGGTGGGGCCCTGATCCAGTAGGATTAGTGTCTTTATAAGAAGAGGCACCAGAATATGTTATGTGTGCATGTGTGCCCTCTCTTCCACAATCTCCTTTCTTTCTCTTTCCCCCTTCCTTCTCCTTCTCTGTCTGGAAACGCACTAAGGAAAGACCATATGAGAACACAACTAGAAGGTAGCCGTCTGCAAGCCCAGAAGGGATCCCTCGTCAGCAACCGAGTTGGAACCTTGATCTTGAACTTCCAGTCTCTAGAACAGTGAGAAAATTAATTTCTGTTGTTACCACCCAGTTTATGGTGTTTTGTTATGGCAGCCAAAGTTTTGGTGATACAGATTTTGGTACCAAGAAGTGGTAATGAATTCCTAAATATGTGGGTGTGACTTTGGAAATGGGTGATGGGTAGAGGCTGGAAAAGTCTTCGAGTATATGGTAGAAAATGCTAAGAGCACCTTGAGGGACTGTTGGTAGAAACATGGGCATTGACTGTGATTCTGGTGAGGGCTCAGGAAGAAAAGAGGTGAGCTACAGAGTAAGCCTCTGTCATTTCAGAGAATACATATTATGAAGAGAATGTTGGGAAAAATATAAATATAAACCTCTGGTGAGGTCTCAGATGTAAATGAAAAATGGATTATTGGGAACTAAAGGAAAGATGATCCTTGTTATAAAGTAGCAAAGGACTTGGCTGAAGTGAGTTCTTATGTTTTGCAAGTGACAAGATTGGATATTGAGTCGAGGAGATTTTTAAGCAAACTGTTGAAGGAGTGTCTTGGATTCTTCCTTTTTTTTTTTTTTTTTTTTTGAGTTGGGGTCTCACTCTGTCACCCAGGCTGGAGTGCAGTGGCACAGTCTGGGTCTACCACAGCCTCGACCTCCTGGGCTCAGGTGATTCTTCTGCCTCAGCCCTTTGAGTAGCTGGGACTGCAGGTGTATGCCACTATGCCTGGCTAATTTTTTAATTTTTTTGGTAGAGATGAGGACTAGCTATGTTGCCCAGGCTGGTCTCGAAGTCCTGGACTCAAGCAATTATCTTGCCTTGGCCTCTCAAAGTGTTGGGATTATAGGTGTGAGCCCCTGGTGTGGTCTTTCATTTTATAATTTATAGCAACATGCAAGAAGAGACAGATAAATAGAAGACATTGTTAAGCAGCAAAAAGGAACCAGAACTTGAAGATCTCAACAATTCTTATCCTATCCATCTTGCAAAAAATGAAAAAGATTGTTCTGAAGAGAATGCCAAAGGTGTGGTTGAATAGCCATTTGATAAGGAGATTAGTAGGCATGTGAACCACAGATTTAGTCAGGCATCTCAGCAGAAGCCAAGGACAGAGATTGTGGAAGCCATTTTATAAAAGGGTCACCTTGTGTTAACCTCCAACTGACCAATGAGCAGCCTACAATCAAAGTCAAACATCAACCAATCAGAACTTCCATGTTTTAATCCCTCATTTGCATAGCAGGAACGCACATCAGCCAGTCAGAACTGCCATATTTCAGTCCCTCATTTACATGGCAGAAAACAAACACCAACCAATCAGAACCGCCACATTCCAATCCCTCATTTGCATGGCAGAAAATGAACATCAACCAATCAGAACTGCCATGTTTCAATCCCTCATTTACATGGCAAAAAAATGAGTACCAACCAATCAGAAATGCCATGTTTCAATTCCCTCCTTTGAGTAGCAAAAGCGTGAGCACCAACCCATGTTTCAGAAATGTCATGTTTCAATTCCCTCATTCGAATGGCAGAAACTGGAAAAGGCTCCAGCTCCCAAAGAAAAACAACCTCAAATCACTAGTTCAGGGCAGACCGCCCTTCCGTCCCTGCCTTGTCCAGAGCTCCCTTGCCATGCATTTAATGAACCTGCCCTTCTCTTCTCTGATCTGACTTGGATGAATTCTTTTACCACCTGTGACTCCAGACAGCTGGTGGCTGCCTGATGCTGGAATGGGCTCATACCAGCAGCGATAACTGCCAATTTGAACTAAAGGGAACAGAGACAGGACAACATTTTAAAAGGCTTTCAGACTTCTAGGATTCAACAAGATGGGACGATAGAGATATTCAGCTGTGAATATGCATCATCCTTTAAGAAAAGGGAAGAATGACTCTAAAAGCAATTCAGAGATCATCAGGGCTGCCTTTTTTTCCAGAAAACCAGGGATCATCAGGGTTGCCTCTTTCTCCACAAACAAACCTACATCCTCCCCAGTTTCAGAGGCTAGAACTTCCTCCTCGGTTTCAAGGGATCAGGGGCTACTGCAGAAGTCTTGGGATTCCAAGCCAAGGGGTGAAGCTCCCCCCGCAGATCCAAGGAGGTGAGACTGCCACTGCAGTGGGCCTGAAGGCATAACATGGAACCAAAGAGAATTATTCTCAAGCCTTAAGATCTAATGGAATTTGCCTTGCTAGGTTTTGGACTTGCTCGGAACCATTACTCCTTCATTCCTTCCTATTTCTTCTTATTAGAATGGGAATGTAGACTGGGCGTGGTGGCTCACTCCTGTAATCCCAGGACTTTGGGAGGCTGAGGCAGGAGGATCATCTGAGCCCAGGAGGCTAAGGCTGCAGTGAGCTGTGATTGTGCCTCTGCACTCCAGTCTTAGTGACAGAGTGAGATCCTGACTCAAAAAATAAAAATAAAAATAAAGGGAATGTCTAATCCTATGTCTGTCCTACCACTGTATTTTGAAGCATATAACTTGTCTGGCTTCCCGTTTCCAGCTGGAGAAGAATTTTGCTTAGAATAAATTGTACCTCAACCCACACTCATATCTAATTCAGATGAGATATTAGACTTCAGTCTTTAGAGTTGATGCTGGAATGAGTACAGACTTTGGGGACTGCTGGGATGGAATGAATGTATTTTGCATATGTGGGGAGACAGAATCAACCCTCCTCGGTTTTGTCATTAAAGAACGACACAGAGACTCAGGGATCAGTGGGGTGAAGCATCTCTTTTAATTTCGTTCTTGCAAGAACGAGTGTCTCTGGGTGAGTAGGCACGTCGAAGCTGGAAGAACCAGCAATTTTATCCCTAAAAAGCAGGTTTCTCTCCTGGTTCCTCATTGGTTGAGTACTGCAGAAGTCACAGACTTTCCCATAAGATGCCTATGTGACACCTTTTGATCGGTTTACAGAATCATTTTATTTGCATGTCCTATTTGCCGATTGGCTTACAGAAGCATTTCATTTGCATGTCCTCTTTGCCGATTGGCTTACAGAATCATTTCATTTGCATGTCCTGTTTGCCGATTGGCTTACAGAAGCATTTCATTTGCATGTCCTGTTTGCCGACTGGCTTACAGAATCATGTAATTTGCATGTCCTATTTGCCGACTGGCTTACAGATTTACCATTCTAATTGGATCCTGCCAAAAAGTAAAAAGCCTCTGAAAAAGAAACACAAAAAAGCAGGAAGTGAGCTGGGCTCGGTGGCTCAGCCTGTAATCCCGCGCCTTTGGGAGGCTGAGGTGAGTGGATTGCCTGAGCCCGTGGGTTCGAGACCTGCCTGGGCAGCGAGACCTCATCTCTACAGTAAATCCAAAAATCAGCCGGTCGTGGTAGCGCATGCCTGTAATTCCAGCTACTTGAAAGGCTGAGGCGGAAGGATCGCTGGAGCCCAGCAGGTCGAGGCTGCGGTGGCCGGGACCGGCCACTGCACTGCAGTCTGGGTGACAGACTGAGACTCCAACTCAAAAAAAAAGAAGAAGCAGGAAGTGAATCAGCAAAAGAGAAACACAAAGCATTTAGACACCATCTTGAGAACCCAAGATAAGCTAGGCTCCAAGTTGAAAATAAATCACCATTCTTATTTTCCACAAATTCCCTCCTCTTTTTCTTCTTAGATAGCCCATATTCCTGATTTTATTTTCATTTTTATTTAGATTTGTTTAAAATTGATCGCAGAATTTTTGACTTTCTTCCTCGGGGTCTAGTTTGGTTTCTATGATAAAATTGTTATAAGTATAGTTCATGGGCATTTTCTTGGTCATAGTGGTCTCTATAAGTCTTTGAGCCAGACCTCTAACACAGGGGATTATACGGCAACCTACAGTAGTTAATATTCCTGCTACTTTTATAAGAGAGGTTAGGATGGAAGCTACCATTCTTTTCTATTTCCCAAACCACCCTTCTAACCAATCTATAAAGGGGTCAACACCATAATTTTCAGCCAATTCATTAGCAAGAGTTGTCAATCCTTGTAATGCTTTAGTAATAGTTCCATCAGGGGCTGTTTGGGAAAAAATTACAACATGACAATCCTAGCATGACACATCCTCCCCTTTTTCCGGCTAACCCATATCTAGTGCCATACGGTTTTCCCAAGTTATATTGCTAGTAGTGCCTAATCATCCAGACATTCCCTTGACAGCATTATTAATATATTTTTGTTGATTATAATACATATAATTAATTCAATTTACATTTTTGTTTATGGCTACCCACCAAAAGAAGGATTCAAATCCTGCTCCATTTGGTTTCAGGCCTTAAACTTATTAGAAACTCCCCAGGGGACACCTACAGCATCAAGATATATATTAGGGTCAAATGACCCTTGCAAATGACCCTTGCAATGCTTATTTCTTGTTCCAGGTAAAGATTTTGGGGTGGATTGAAACGTCAAGGTAAATGGGATAGCCAATTGGACCAAAGAACAGGTCTCAGTCCAGTTGGATGGCAACAGATCTCTGAGTATTTTCTTTCCACAGTACCACCAAACATCTGCTCGAGGGATGTTGAGGTTCAAATAGTTGCCCTTTATTGCATCTGAGACATCTAGGATGTGAGTGCAAGCTCGCAAATGAGGGTAGTGAACCCTATGAGGGTAGTGAACCTCTCTTTCCATCTGGAGAGACACAAAAAGTGATTCGACTTTCCTGCAGAGAAAGAAGAGTTCACCTTCGGGTTTGATCTCCATAAAGCTGGGTAGAGTCATGAGCGACTTCAGCAAGTCTCATTGCCCTAAGCGTCCTTGTCTTGGTCTAGGGCCAACAGTTCATTCCATTGGAGTCTGTGTCCCAGTTAATGGGAAAAATGGAACTACTTGAGCCTGTGGCTGTCCTGTGGCATACTCATAACGATCGCTTTTATCTAAAGCTGAAAGTGTGATTTTTATCCATTCTACCCAGGCATTTGTTTCCCCACATCCTGTTTCAATTTCTATGGTTTGTTTTAAATCTTGACCTTAGTAGGGTCATTACTGGGTTGAGTTTGATTGGGGCCCCGAGATTGTGGGAGATTGGGGCCCCGCGTTGGAGTTCTATCTGTTGGAGGGGGTGTCGGGGTGGCAACTAGCCTTAGGTTGAAGCTGCCCAAAGAATCGGTTCCCATGACATTTGCTCCTAACCTATAGGGTCATATTATTGATGGTTGTTGTTCCAGGCCTTGAGGTGTGTCTATTATTAACAGTAAAGGGTTGCATTGAAGGTTTTGACAATTTGGAGGAGTTGACCCCTTTATAGGTTGGATCTTATCTCTGAGTTGTAGCGATGTTTTCCATCCCCATGAAGCAAAAAATCCAATCATTGAACTGAGTGGTCCAGAAGATGCCATTCCAGTCGGAGCAGGAATGTTCACCTCCTACTAGGTTTGTCCCTGAGGCCACTGCAGAGGGGAGTTCCCTACTATAGTTTGGTGGTACCGTGGAAAGTATCCAGCATGCTCTACCTTCATATGGATCCAGGCAAAAACATTTTTCTGCTCTGGAGAGTTGTAGCTCTCTGCAGGATAGGACTGAGCATGCATCATATCGATGGTTAAAGGAGAGGTAGTTTTGGTGATATTGATGATAAATATGCAGTTTGTCATTTCAATAGGGTTATAAAGGTCATTACAGTTTTTCCTAATGACAAAGGTGGGGTGGACTTTCTGTTTAGCATTTTTAGAGGAGGAAACAATCCCATGGATGCTCAGAATTAAAAAAAAAAAGACCCTTACATAAATGTTTAACAAGGAAAGAAAGAAGCATACATATGATTACAAATATTATACACGATGCTACAAGGAATGTAGAGACATACACCAGGTTTTTCTAAATGTCAATTTTAGAGGTTCAGTTTGGGAGACTTCTCATTGATTTAGTATACCTCTTGCCACGTTTTCCGTTGGTGACCTCTTGACTCCGGTATGATGTGTCCACCCCTTTTCAGCAGTCCACACAGCTGTCTCAGGAGCACTTGGTAGAGTCCATCCCAGCCTGGTTGAAGCTTAGTTTCCTTCCAGGTCTTGATCAACACTCAATCTCCAGGCTGAAAACGGTGAACTGTGAACTCAAGGGGAGGAGCTTGAGCAAGGGGCCCTTTTAATCTAAGGGAAGATAGGGTCAAGGAAATGGTCAAAATATATTCTCTTAAAATTTGATCTTTGGTTTCCAGAGTTGGCGAATCTGCTGTTCTGCCAAGGTATGGCAATCCATACTAATTCACGGGGTGACAAACCTCAATCTCTTTGAGGGGCTGCTGTCATTCTGAGGAGAGTTATGGGAAGGTGTTTAATCCAGGGCAACTCTATTTCTAATGTGAGTTTAGTCACGTGTGATTTTAGAGTTTGGTTCATTTGTTCTATCCTTCCTGAGGATGACAAGGATGACAGATGCCAGGGTGCATCACATTTGGAGTGCTGTTGCAATGCCCTGTAATACCTTTGGTGTAAAATGGCTCCCATTATCTGAATCAGTGTTCTCTATTAAGCCAAATCGAAGGATTATTTGTTCCAAAAGTATCTTTATCACAGACCCAGCTGTAGCTGTCACTGTTGGGTATGTCTCTACCCAACCAGTAAGATGGTCAATAATTGTCAATAGGTACTTAAGTTTCCCAACTTTGGGCATTTCAGTGAACTCAATTTGTATACTTTGGAAGGATCTTAATCCAGGAGGCTTTTTAGTGATACTCTGATTACCTTCTTATTTATTTTCTGACAGTTTATACATCCTTCACAGATTTGTTTAGCAATAGTATAAATACCTACACATTCATAGATTTTTCTTTCTTTCTTTCTTTCTTTCTTTCTTTCTTTCTTTCTTTCTTTCTTTCTTTCTCTCTCTCTCTCTCTCTTTCTCTCTCTCTCTCTCTCTCTCTCTCTCTCTCTCTCTCTTTCTCTCTCTCTCTCTCTCTCTCTGAGTG
>NW_007245885.1:50936-70555 GCF_000164805.1 Carlito syrichta
GCGGGCTCAGGCAATCCCCCCCCCTCGGCCTCCCAAAGTGCAGGATTACAGGCTGAGCCACTGAGCCTGGCTAATTTTTTTTTTTTTTTAATTGTAGAGACGAGGTTTCCCCAAGTTGTCCGGGCTGGTCTTGAACTCATGGGCTCAGGCAATCCACTCACCTCAGCCTCCCAAAGTGCTGGGATGACAGGCTGACCATTTTCTTTCCCTGGCGGGGATTCACCTCCCTTTCTTGGTTGGGGCAGCTCCCATCTTTTTCATCTATTTCCCTTTCAGTAAGCTGTAGTTTACGGTGATTACAGGCAAGTTAGGGGTAAAGGTTTGGAGGCTTCATTTCATTCTTTGAGGCAACCTCTTCGGTTACTTCATTCACCAGCCCATTACCAACTGCCTGAAAGAATTTCCTCATTGATGGCTGTCTACATAAGTGACAGCTATTTCAGTGGGGAGTAGTAAATTTTCTAAAACGTATTTAATTACTTCCCCATGGACTAACTCTTTTCCTCGACTGTTTATAAGTCCCTTTTCTATCCAGATTTTTCCAAAAATATGTACTACTCCATAAGCATATTTAGAATCTGTATAGATTGTACCTTCCTTATTTTGTAAGTATTTTCAGGGCTTGATTAAGAGCATATAATTCCTAAGTTTGTGCAGACCATGAATTAGGTAGCCTTCCTCTTTCATAAATGGATATATTATTCCCATCAATAACTGAATACCCACTACACCTTTTGCTTTCACTCTGGAGGAGCTGTCTATGAACAATCTAACACCGGCACAGAGTGGCTTTTCTCTCAAATCTGGTTTTAGCTTGACATTCAATAATATCTAGGCAGTTATGATCCAATGTCTTCTGATTTTTCTTTTCCCTGGCTCTCAGGAAACTGGCTAAATTAATATAAGAATCTGCAGTTAATATTAAGTCATCCTTCTCTAATAGTATTGACTCATATTTTAAGATTCTGAAGTCAGTTAATCAACAGCCGGCCCTATGATTCAGGATGGCCCGGACTTGACGAGGGGTACCAACCAGAAGGTTTCCTCTGAAGGCTAACTTATGACTTTCTTCATAAGTTAGCAAGGCAGTGGCTGCAATGGTCTGAACACATTCTGGCCTCTGGACACAGGATCTAATAGTTTGGATATAAAGTCTACGGGTACCCACCCCAATCTTGGGTAAGTACCCCGACATCTGTTCCTTGATCAGTTGTTACAACAAATGGAAAGGTTTTTCTAAAGAGAGGAGACCCAGGACAGGGGCTGTAATTAGGGCCTGTTAAAAGTTTTCTAAACTTCATATTTCTTCTTTAGTCCATTGGAGGGAGTGTGGTGCTCTCTCTGATAGTTTTAAATATACACCTTTAGTTTTGGTTGCACACGAGTCAATCCATAGTCTGCAATAACCTATTAGACCTAGGAATTTTCTAAGTTCTCTTTTTATTTTAGGACTAGGAGAGTTAACTATTCTGGTTATTCTTTGAGGGTTAATTCTCCATTTGCCTGCACTGATTGAATGCCCAAGATATTTAACTTCTTGTTCCACAAATTGTAGCTTACTTTTAGAGGCCCTTAGTCCTTGCTGTCCTGAGAAATTAAGAAAATTTATAGTTACTTCAAAGTCCTGGGCTTTATCTGTTCCTGAGATTAGGAGATCATGTACATATCGCAAAAAGTTAGAGTCAGGCCAAGGCAGAAACTCCTCTAATACAGTTTCTAGAATCTGGCCAAATAAATTAGGAGATTCAGTAAAACCTTGGGGTAACACAGTCCGGTGACACTGTTGCTTTCTTCATTTGTAGGATTTTTCCATTCAAAGGCAATGAGGTCTTTACTCCCAGGGGCCAATGGGCAGGCCCAGAAAGCATCCTTGAGATCTACCACACTAAACCATTCATTTTCATAAGGAATTTTATTAAGGAGGGTATAGGGGTTTGGCATCACAGGATGCTGAGTTTAAACTATTTGGTTTATTGCCCGTAAGTCCTGCACTAGTAGCTAGTAGGATCCATTGGGGTTCTTTACTGGAAGTATTGAGGTTTTGTATGGTGACACACATGGTTCCAAAAGCCCCTCCCTAAGAAGACTTTCAATGACCAGTTGAAGTCCCTTTTCCCCTTCTATAGACATAGGATATATTTTTCTTTTTTCCCTTTTTTTAGTTGGAGTCTCACTGGGTCACTCCGTCACCCAGGCTGGAGTGCAGCGGCACGCTCGTGGCCACCCCAGCATCGACCCACTGGGCTCCAGTGATCCTTCCGTCTCAGCCTTCCTTCCAAGTAGCTGGAACTACAGGTGCATGCTACCACACCTGACTGATTTTTTAAAATTTATTGTTGAGACGAGGTCTCACCAAGATGCCCAGGCTGGTTTTGAACCCAGTGGGCTCAGGCAATCCACTCGCCTCGGCCTCCCAAAGTGCTGGGATTACAGGGTGAGCCACGGAGTCTGGCCTAGGATATTGTTTTCTACAGACAACTTCATCTGGTTGTTTTAAAGAAATCTGAATGGGGGGAATTTGTAGACCTTCCCTATTCCCTACTGTCATCCATACTTTAGGGTTAATTCTTTGTACCTCTTCCTCTGTGAGATATGCCATTTGGACCTTAAGTTGACCTTGCTCTGGTCCTACATTAAGGATCATCTAGACAATTAGGTCTCCGCCTATGAGATTTATTCCTGCTTCTGGGACAAATTAAAATGACCCCGTCAGTGTCTCAGTCTCAGTTTTTATAATCATGGGTTCAAATATAGGAACCGAAATTCTTCTCCCTTTATCCTGGAAACTAAAAAGCTTTTCCAGAAAAATTGAACATTTTTGGGGTCTGAAGACGAGAGGAGCAACTTGCCTAGTATTAACGAGGCATTTGGCCATCCTTCCCATTAGGCCACACCTTCAGATTTATCAAGGGTTCCTGGTGAGGTCTGGTAAAGAGGAACCCCTGACCACCCCTTTCCAAGAAATTAAGAAAATTTATAGTTGCTTCAAAGTCCTGGGCTTTATCTGTTCCTGAGATTAGGAGATCATGTACATATCGCAAAAGGTTAGAGTCAGGCAAAGGCAGAAACCCCTCTAATACAGTTTCTAGAATCTGGCCAAATAAATTAGAAGATTCGGTAAGGTCTTGGGGAGACTGTTTTTTCCCCTCCTTTCAATTCAGGACAATCTCTTTTGAAATGTCCTGGTTTCTTACAATGATAACATCCAGCTCCCTTTTGATTGAATTCCCTCATCACAGTTCCTTTTGGGTTAGACCTTCCACTAGTCTGATATTCAGGACTTGCCCAAGGAGGGGTCTTACATTTCTCTTTCCAACGCCTTCTCTACAGTGCTTACCATGATGCTAGCTTTTTGTTTTCTGCTTTTCTTCAACCCTTTTTTTTTTTGAGTTGGAGTCTCACTCTGTCGCCCAGACTGGAGTTCAGTGGTCACCGCAGCCTCGACCTGCTGGGCTCTGGTGATCCTTCCGCCTCAGCCTTCCACGTAGCTGGAACTACAGGCACACGCTACAAGGCCCAGCAAATTTTTTGATTTATTGTAGAGATGAAGTCTCGCCAAGTTGCCCAGGCAGGTCTCGAACCCACGGGCTCAGGCAATCCACTCTCCTTGGCCTCCCAAAGGCACGAGATTACAGGCTGAGCCACTGAGCCCCGCCTTCTTCATTCCTTTTAACAAACACCTTTTGTGTTTCTCTTAACAACTCTTCAATAGGTCTTTCATTCCACCCCTCCAGCTTTTGTAACTTTCTTGCAATGTCTGGTCAATTTTTGGTAACAAAATTAACTTTTAGAAGGCCCTGTCCTACCAGGTCTTCTGGGTTTAATCCAGAATATTTTCTCATTTGATCTCTAAGTCGTTGTAAAAAAGTTAATTGGGGTTTTCTCCTTCTGTTGCTGGATTTCAAAGGCCTTTGATACATTTTGGGATCTCGGGGCTGACTCTCTCATTCCTTTAATTATTAATTTCCAGGCTGGGCTCGGTGGCTCAGCCTGTAATCCCAGCACTTTGGGAGGCCAAGGTGAGCAGATTGCCTGAGCCCACGGGTTCGAGACCCACTCGGGCAACTTGGCGAGATCTTGTCTCTACAATAAATAAAAAATTAGCCGGGCGTGGTAGTGTGTGACTATAGTTCCAGCTACTTGGAAGGTTCCAGCTACTCGGAGGCTGCCGTGGCCAGGAGCGTGCCACTGCACTCCAGACTGCACTCCAGTCTGGATGACAGAGTGAGACTCCAACTCAAAAAAAAAAATTATTAATTTCCTTAAACCTTGCATTCTAACTCCATCTCTTGGGTTATTATTATTCCATCTGGGGTCTGTGTTGGGATATTTTTGTTCATCTGGTTGCACTCCAGAGTGGGGGATGTTCCCACTCCCAGATGAATGTGGCAGCCCTTCAAATCATTCCCCTTACTTCACCAGTAAAAAGATTTCACAATAGACATCAGTGCCACCCAGGCATATATATATTAGGGCCAAGAAACTGATCAACCTGGTCAGCTAATCCTTAAGGATCATCTAATAATGGTTTCATTTCTTTTTTGAAATTTCTTACTTCAGTACTAGTAAGTGGGGCATTAACAACGCAAATTTCTCCTTGCCCCAAGGAAACTTCCCTTAGCAGGAACTGTTTTGAATTTTCATCTGGACCTCCAGGGGGAAAGGAGAATTTTTCAAGATCTCTTTTTCATTGTTCCAATTCTCTTTTCAGATTAGGATATAGGGGCTTAGGACTTGGAGATCTCAATTCTTGAGCTTCTGATAGATCCACATCCCCAGTTGCTCCCCACCCCCCAGATCTCTGATGTTTTTTGAGGTTATAAGGGGAGAAATACAGGATAGCGGACCCCAGGTTTCTCTCTCTCCCCTAGAGGCCCAGATTTTTTTTCTTTCTCATTTCCCGTTTGAAGGGGAAACATAGGAAGGGTTTCTGAAAG
This sequence comes from Carlito syrichta, assembly GCF_000164805.1. Classification (NCBI taxonomy): domain Eukaryota; kingdom Metazoa; phylum Chordata; class Mammalia; order Primates; family Tarsiidae; genus Carlito; species Carlito syrichta. The sequence continues at coordinate 55,874 of NW_007245885.1, forward strand.
CCAACAAAGGGCATAATCCCTCGCCTCAGATGAAATGGAGGGCTTATTGTTTCACAGAGATCACTTAAGTCTGACAAGGCCAGTCCTCATTGGAGCCAAGTTTTGGGCAACATACCGAGGGGTGATGGATTGGTTCCTTAGTTCATTCCTGTAGTTTGGGAATCAGTTTTCCAATTCTTTAGCATTCTTCCCAGTGGACCCTCTGGGGGAATTTCAAGGGAGTCCTCTTGACCTCCCTTCCTAGGTCTAGATTGCTTATGACCTATCTGGGTTACCACGTGAGCTGGGTATCTCCTTCTAAGGTGTTCATCTCCCCCCACCCCCATGCTGGAAGTATCTTGCAAACATTAGGCTTTGTTTCATCTGTCTCTGGGTGGTTCCCTCACGGGACAATGAAACCGCGGATCAGGACTCCACACTCCCTTCGTACGTCTCAGTCACATACACTCAACCTCTGAGAATTTCCCTGACCCCCAAGGCAGTACTTACAAGTTCAATTTTCTTACCTTGGCTCGTGCATGAGGTTGCTGGGTCGCCACGGTGCTGCCTGCCGTTTGCTTTTTTTTTTTTTCCTGTAGTCTCACTCTTTGTTGCCCAGGCTGGAGTGCAGTGGCATGCTCATGGCCCCCACAGCCTTGACTTGCTGGGCTTAGGTGATCTTTCTGCCTCAGCCTTCCAAGTAGCTGGAACTACAGATGCACGCCACTGTGCCTGGCTAGTTTTTGTGATTTATTGTAGAGATGAGGTTTCACCAAGTTGCCCAGGCTGGTCTCGAACTGCCAGGCTCAGGCAATCCTCTTGCCTCAGCCTCCCAAGGTGCCGGGATTATAGACTGAGCCACCGTGCCTGGTCAGCAGCACTTTTAATATTGTTCTTGCAAGAGTGAGTGTCTCTTGGGTGAGCAGGCATGCTGAAGCAGGAAGAACCAGCCCTTTTATCCTTAAAACACAGGTCCCTCTCCTGGCTTCTCATTGACTGAGTACTGCAGAAGTCACAGACTTTCCCATAAGATGCCTATGTGACACATTTTGATTGGCTTATAGAATCATTTCATTTGCATGTCCTATTTGCCGACTGGCTTACAGAATTACCATTCTGATTGAATCCCCCAAAACTTTAAACATGACGCTTGCCAAAGTAAAAAGCTCGTGCAAAGGAAGCATAAAGAAGCAGGAAGTGAATCAGCAAAAGAAAAGCACAAAGCATTTAGACACCATCTTGAGAACACAACATAAGCTAGGCTCCAATTTGAAAATAAATAACCATTCTTATTTTCCATACATATGAGAAGCAAGTGGGTCTCGAGAAGCCAGGGTTGCAGTGTTGTGAGCTGGATGTTTGTGTGCTGCCTAGATTTATATGTTGAAATCCTAGCCCCCAGGTTGTTGTATTTAGAGATGAATACTCTTAGAAAGTAATTAAGTGAGGTCATAGAATCAGTGTCTTTATAATAAGAGACATCAGTGAGCTCAAGCTTTCTCTCTGTCTTTACAGGGACACACCAAAGAAAAGCCTTGTGAAGACAGAGCAAGAAGGTGGCTGTCTGCAATTCAGGAAGAGAGCCCTCACTGGAAACTGAATTAGTTAAAGCCTTGGGTGCTTACCTTACAGAATGGTGAGAAAATGAATTTGTGGATTTGTGTTGTTTAAACCACAGAATCTCTGCTTTTTTGTTGTTGTTATTTTGATTTTTTTTTAAAATTGGAACCTTACTCTATCACCCAGGCTGGAGTGTAGTAACATGCTCATGGCCACTGCAGCCTTAACCTGCTGGACTCAGGTGATCCTTCCGCCTCAGTCTTCCAAGTAGCTGAAACTACAGGTGTGTGCCTCCAGGCCTGGATACTTTTATTGACTGTAGAGACAAAGTCTTGCCAAGTTGCCCAGGCTGATTTCGAACCCCTGAGCTCAGGCAATCCTCTCAACTCCACCTCCCAAAGTGCTGGAATTACAGGCGTGAACCAGGCTGGAGCACAGTGACATGATCACAACTCTGCAACCTCCACCTCTTGGGCTCAAGTGACACTTCTGCCTCAGTCTCCCAAGTAGCTGGGACTACAGGCACATGCCACCATGCCCCACTAATTTTTTAAAAAATTTTATTTTCTTGTAGAGACATGGTCTGGTTATGTTGCCCAGGCTGGTCTCAATCTCCCAGCTTCAAGTGATCCTCCCGCCTTGGCCTCCCAAAGTGCTGGGATGACAGGCGTGAGCCACTGTGCCGCCGTGACTTATTTTTGTTTCACAATGCGTAGGGCTCAGTTGGGAAGATTCCAGTGGTTGAAGGTGACTTGGATTATTGGGAGCTGGAGCCACCTGGAGGCTTGTTCCTTTGCAGGGATTGCACCTGAGTTTGGGTGATGTGATGACTCAGCTTACCTGGGGCTATCAAAGGATACACATGCTTATGTCCTTTCTATATGGCCTGGGCTTGTCACTGCATGGTGGGCTCACATGGCAGCTGGATTCCAAGAGGCAGGAAATGGAAGCTGTCAGGAGCCAACAGTCACATCTGCCAACAGCCATGGGGTGAACCTTCCTCATGGGTGAACCTGATTCAAGGAGGTGAAGAAATGGACTCCAGAGGGGCAAATTCCAATTGCAGAAAGGCTATTGTGGCAGTCATCTTTGGAAAACACCACCTGCTGTCCTATCTTGTAGGTTTGGTGGGAGGATTTAATGAAAGGATGCATACTCAATGCTTGCATTTTTTTTTTTTTTTGAGTTGAGATCTCACTCTATTGTCAAGGCTGGAGGGCAGTGGCACAATCACAGCTCAATGCAGCCTCAGCCTCCTGGGCCCAGGCAATCCTTCTGCTTCAACCTCCCAAGTAGCTGGGACTACGGGTACACACCACCATGCCAGGCTAATGTTTTGATTTTTTTGTAGGGATGAGGTCTTGCTATGTTGCCCAGACTGGTCTCAAACTCCTGGGCTCAAGCAATCCTCCTGATCCAGCCTTCCAAAGTGCAAGGATGACAGGCATGAGCCACTGTGCCCAGCCACTCAGTGTCTACTTACCTATTTAAGGCATCTTGTTCCTGGAGATTGTAGAGTCCGGTATGCAGAATGAGGTTCAGACCACACAGACCCATCTTTGATTTGCTAGACTGATATCTCCTTGAAGACAAGATATTTTGTTCATAGAAGTACATGGACAAATTCAGGGCACCACGAATGGTGCCTGGCACATGTAGGTACTCAATAAATATGGGTGAGAAGACAAATGTGTTGGGCCCTGGCTCCACGGAGGGGTGAGGGCACCAGCAAAATGAGTCATAGGCTGGGATCCCCACAGCCAGAGGAGAATTGAAGAGCATTAATCATACTAATTGTTGGGAGCCAGCCATGGAGGCCTGCCTGCTGACAGAGTCCAGGGGGCTGAAGACCCTTCGCAAAGCGAACCTGGGCAGCTGAGACCCTTGCTTCTTCTACTTTTGCTATTATTGCAGCTGAAAAGTTCTATACAGTCTGAGGTTGGAAAGCAAAATTCCACTCATGCCTCCACTACCCCTTGCAACAAGGCAAGAGGGGAATTCATGAAAAATGACTTTCCGTTCATTTGAATTCCTCCCTAGGTTTCCATGTCCCCGGCCTCCTGGTATTAAACCATGCAATCACTTGATTAAACATTGTAGTGGGGAAAATTGTAAAAAAAATCAGAAAGTGCTCGATTTAATGTTTGTCAGGGAACTCATTGACCTTGCCAGGAAATTATCAATAGAGATTTTAAATATCATGTGCCAGGAAGATAATTACTTGTAAGATTTTATTTCTTCTGATTGGCGACTAATTGGAGAAATTTGAGAAGCTACAGTTTGTATTTTTAGGAAGAGTGCCAATGCAAAAATTACATTGACTTAATTTCTTAATTTCTACATGGGGTATGTTATGCTTAAGAAATTAACAAACACATAAATATTAGAGCACCCCTGCCTTTACTTCCCTTTGTTAAGGAGGCTTGTAATTCTGGTTAGGGAATGTGACTAAGGTGACTTGAGCCCAAGAGACCTTTTGTTTTGCAGATGTTGAAGCTCATTCTCCCTGGCAGGGGATAATTGATGCAGATTGTAAGCACGAAGCGTGAAATTAGGGAAAACTGGTCAGGCTAACTTGCAGCTAAGAACCTTGAAAATGTTGTTTTACCCCAGCTAGTTGCAAATTGCTGTGTGAAGGTCACAGGTGTGACTTGTTAATCTATGTGACAATTATAGTGCTTAGAACTTGGTAGTGATTTATAATATAATAGCTATAGGAATAAGTAAGTTTTGTATGGACATTAAGAAATGGTAATCATTAAAAAATGTTAGGAATTTATAAGATTTATAGTTAATGTTTAGGATGATAATCTTTTAAGATCAAAACAGGATGAACAAAGATACATTGCCTGTCCAGTCCATTAAATTGAAACTAATTGCCTTGAAAAAGAAAAACATGTTTTCATCTCAAGCCAAAATCTAGGGTATAAAAGGAGTTGGGAAAGACAATAAATCGGCATTTGTCCTGCTTGCAGCAGAGTCAGTGTCCAAGTTTTTTCTCCTGCGCCGACGCCATCCCTCCTTCAGGAAATCCTGACCCACTGGAGCTGGACTCTGGCAACTAATTATGTGAGATAAATTATACTAATAGTCAAATGCAAAATTTTGAGTTGGGGTCTCACTCTGGTGTCCAGGCTGGAGTACAATGACACGATCGCTACTCATCCTAGGCTCAGGCAATTCTTCTGCCTCAGCCTCCCAAGTAGCCTCCCAACTACAGGTGTGCACCACCATGTCCAGCTAGTTTTTTGATTTTTTTTTTTAATAGCGATGAAGTCTTGCTATGTTGTCTAGGCTGGTCTCAAACTCCTGGACTCAAGTGATCCTCCTGCCTTGGCCTCCCAAAGTGCTGGGATTACAGGTGTAAGCCACCACGTTTAGCCCCCAAAGTTTTTGTTTGTTTGTTTGTTTGTTTTGTTTTTGAGTCAGCGTCTTACTCTGTTGCCAAGGCTAGTGTGCAGTGGCAAACTCATGGCCATGGCAGCCTCGATGTCCTGGGCTCAGGTGATCCTTCTACCTCAGCCTTCCAAGCAGCTGGAATCACAGGTGCACACCACCACACCCAGCTAATATTTTTGATGTATTGTAGCAATGAGGTCTCACCAAACTTCCCAGGCTGATCTCGAACCCCTGGGCTCAGGTAATCCTCTTGCCTTTGTCTCCCAAATTGCTGAGATGACAGTTGTGAGTCATTGTGCATGGTCAAAGTGTTTGTGTTTTTTTTTTGAACTGAGTTATAGCTTACAAAAATCTAAGTTACAGCCCAACAAACTTTGACATATGCCTTTGCCTGTGTAACCCACAATCCTATCATGATTTAGATAATTTTCATTGCCACAGAAAGTACCTGTGGATCAATACACTATCCCAAGATGTGGCCAATGTTCTGATTTTTATCACCATGGATAAGCATTGCCTGTTCTTGAATTTCTGACACATAGAAACATACAGTACATATTCTTGAGTGTCTGGCTTCTTTCACTCAAAATATGTCTGAAGTTCAACCATATTATTACGTGTTGCAACAGTTCATTCCTTTTTTAAATTGTCTAATAAAAACTTCCCTGAATGAAGGGAGCACAGTGTGTCTATTCACTCTCTAGTTGAGAAACACTTGGGTTGTTTCTAGTTTTTGTATATTATAAATAATGCTGTGCTTGTGTTTATTCTCTTGGGGGAAAACACCTACAAGTGAAATTGTCATTACAGGGTCTGTGCAAGGTTAATTTCACAAGACTCAAGCCATGACTTTTTTTTTTAAACAGCCACTTAAATGGAAACAGACATTTGAAACAAAAAGTTGTATCCACATTTGTTTGAGGCAGTGGTATACATATTTGCACAACATTCATAAGAATGTGGCACTTAAATGTTCCTGTTTTTATGCAATGGCATAATTATTCTCTACATCTCTTCTTATTTAAATATTTTATTGTGATAAAATATGCATAACATAATATTTACCATCTGAATTGTTTTAGTTTAGAATGGGAGTACATACAGTCATATTGGGCAACAATCAGCACCTATTTTCAGGGCATTTTCATCTTTCACTTTTTCTATTTGCATTTCTTCTTTTGACTTGAACTTTCTGGGAATGTCTTGTAAACTGAAAATCTAAAAATAATTTTGGACCCAGTTTTCTCTCCCCTATCTCCCACTTGGGTATTTTTGTGTAACTCTCTCGGTTTCTTTGTTTATTTATTGTTGAATTGGAGTCTCACTCTGTTGCCCAGGCTGGAGTGCAGTGGCATGCTCGTGGCCACTGCAGCCTCAACCTGCTGGGCTCAGGTGATCCTTCCGCCTCAGCCTTCCAAGTAGTTGGAACTACAGGTGCACTCCACCAGACCTGGCTAATTTTTTGATTTGTCATAGAAATAAGGTCTCATCAAATTGCCCAGGCTGGTCTCCAACCCCTGAGCTTAGACAATCCTCTGCCTCCCAGAGTGCTGGGATTACAGGCATGAGCAGGGAGCTATGATTGTGCTACTGCACTCCAGTCTGGGTGACAGAGTGAGACCCTGTCTCTATTTTTAAAAGGAAACAAACCCCAGAACACCTTTTAGGAGCTGAGCGTCACCTCTGGCCATCAGCAAACAAGAAAACAGGGACTTCAGTCATACAAGTGCAAGGAATTGAATTTTGTCAACAACTTGAATGAGCTTAGACATGATTCATTCCCAGAGCCTCCAGCTGAGGACACAGCTTGATCAACACTTTGTGAAATCCTGAACATAGAATGCAACTGAGTCTTACCCTGACTCCCGACCCACTAACACCATGAGATAATGCAAGAGTGTTGTTTTCAGCCACTAAATTTGTGATAATTTGTTACACAGCACCAGCTAGCTAACACACTGGGTTATGTGGCCAACCTGCTCTGTTGATTGAGATCATCAGTCTTACGTGCAAAGATACTTCAGAACCATGGACAGTGGGCTGTGTGCCAGGGAAGAGCTGATTGGCTGGATTGGTGACCATTCACTATGGAGTGATGCTATTGGACAGTCTTTGATCCTGGAACCAATCAGATTCTGTTCTGGTCTACAGACTCAGCTTCTCTTTGCCAACCATGGAGACGTGCCTTAGAGGTCCTCAAGATCCTGAGCGAATAAGTCCCTGCCTCGTTTTTCAGAAGGATCTTGCACAATCATCTTCCTCAGACATTTTCACCCCCTTTGGCATCTTCTTCTCACTTACCCAATGCTGTTCCTGCAGTCAGAAGCACCTTTCTTGCTCCCTTTGAAATTTTCTCCCCTTCACCCAGCCAAGTCCTGTTCATTCTTTGGGGATTTCTTCCTTAACTTGTCCAAATTAAGCAAGATACCCCTGTTATATACACTGAAAGCTTCCCTGCACTGACTCTTCTGCAAATCTTGTTACAATGGGCTTTTATTTACATATTTACTTTTGATAATACTTTGTTTGCTACCTGCCCAGAGTAGAAGTTCTCTAAAATTGTTCCCTTTTCTTCTTGGGCAAACACAACTGAACCGTATTTCCCAGCCTTCCTTGCTGTAGATGTTGCCGTGTAGCTGAGCTCTAGTCAATGAACTAAACTATGTGGTCCATTTCCATGCCTGGCCCACGAACACCTACCCATGATCCTCCGTCATTTTATTCTTTTGTGGCTTGATATGGATGACCATGGTGATGGATGGTAGAACCACAACATGGAAGAAGCCTGGGGCCCTGCATCACTGCATGGAGGAGGAGAGATTTCCACCAACCAGGAGACACCTGTTTTCAACTTCATATGAACAAGAAGTCACTTGGATTTGGGGGTTTATCTGTCACAACTGCTAGTGTTATTTTGGTTATTTTTCAGAGACAAAGTCTTGCTCTGTCTGGAGGCCTTGGAGTCTGGAATGTAGTGGTGCAATCATAGCTCATTGTAGCCTTGACCTCCTGGGCTCAGATGTTCCTCCCACCTCAGCCTCCAGAGTAACCGGGACTACAGGTGCGTGCCACCACTCCTGGATAATTTTTTGATTTTTTTGTAGAGATGAGGTCCCATTATGTTGCCCAGGCTGGTCTCGAACTCCTGGGCTCAAGCACTCCTCCTGCCTCAGCCTCCCAGAGTGCTGGGATTACAGGCGTGAGCCACTATGTCTGGCCTAAAAGTTCTTTCTTTAGGGAGATCTGAGTGGCACACCTCAACAGATGTATTCAAGATGCATTTAATCATTTAGAAAAATGGATTTAAACACAAGTCGTTTTCATTACACAATATTGTTAACTATAGCACTATACCAGATAGCAGATTTCCAAAACTTATTTATTTTGCATAACTGAAACTTTATATCCTTTCAGTATCACTTTGCAGCATGAGTGTTTTAAGAGAAAGGACACGTGTTTGCCTTTGACAAGAAGCTTCAGATAACTTTACGAAGATGATTAAGCAAACCGCGAGCTAAGTGCAGTAGGCTGCAGGTGTCTAGTCACGAATTTTGATGATCATCTCTCAATCTGTTTTTCATTTGAATTAAGAAAGGCAGGTTTATTAAAGGGAAGATACATTGTGTTCTTCACGACAGGCAGAACAACAGAGTGAGAGCGTTTACTGTCTTCTCTCTCAATCTTCTAAGGTCACGAGGGCCTTCTTCATAATGGAAATTACTGTCTAACTAGCTTTGGGCTTTTCTTAGAACATCATATCTGTGTTTTGGGTAACTCCCTACTATTTCTGTGATTTACTGCACTGATAGTTCCACATTCCAGCCCGCAAGTGGTCAGGTCTGAAATGCCTGGTCGATCGGGTGGAGGTTGTGTAGAGATAAGAAAGATGTCTGAACACCTACCCTCTTCTAAATTAGACCTGTCTAAAAAAAAATAAAATCAGCCTCAACTTCTTCCCTTAGAGATTTTTGATCCCATAATTGTGGGGTGCAGAGGGAGGAAAGTCCATCGTCTGTAACTTTTTCAAAGCTGAAATAGGCCCCCTAGCCTGGGACCGGAAAATCTCTCCCTATCTGATCTGAAGCATCCAGGTTTTTTAAATGGTAGCCATCAGTTGCGTATCATCATGTGGGCATGCTATTGCTCGATTCTGGAAGAAACAAATTTCACCAGGCAGTTAGATACATGGACCCAAACCCAACAGGATTATAATTGTTAAAGTAGATTCAACAAGAGGAATAACTCAAGCAAAAGATGGCATAGAGTTCTTTTTTTTTTTTTTGAGTTGGAGTCTCACTCTGTTGCCCAGGCTGGAGTGCAGTGGCATGCTCACGGCGGCCATCACAGCCTCAACCTGCTGGACTCAGGCGATTCTTCCTCCTCAGCCCTCTACATAGCTGGAACTGCCAGCGTGTGCTACCACACCTAGCTTATTTTTTGATTTATTGTAGAGACGAGATCTCACCAAGTTGCCCGGGCTTGTCTCGAACCCCTGAACTCAGGCAATCCTCTCGCCTCGGCCTCCCGAAGTGCTGGGATTACAGGCTTGAGCCACCAAACCCGGTTCTTAATGGTGTCCCAAATGGAGTCTGCAGTGGGAGGCTCTTTTTCCAAACCATGGAACCACCTGAACTTATCATACATTTTCTTTTTTTTCTTTTTTTTGAGTCGGAGTCTCACTCTTGTCACCCAGGCTGGAGTGCAGCGGCACGCTCATGGCCACTGCAGCCTCCACCTGCTCAACTTAGGCGATCCTTCCACCTCAGCTTTCCAAGTAGCTGGAACTACAGACGCACGCCACCACCTCCGACTAGTTTTTGTGATTTATTGTAGAGACGAGGTCTCGCCAAGTTGCCCAGGCTGGTCTCAAACCCTCAGGCTCAGGCAATCCTCTCGCCTCACCCTCCCAAAGTGCTGGGATTACAGGCTGAGCCGCTGCGCCTGGCCACTATACATTGTCTTTAAGTCCTCTCTTTGACTTGTCCAGTAACATTCACGTGAGTGTAGCAAGTCCTCAGAAGTTTCACATATTACAAGCTAAGTTGGTGGCTGTGAAAGAGAATAACTAAGTTAAAAGCTGAGTAGCAAAGGATGACAAGGGAAAGTGCTTCACGTGTACTGGTCGCATTAGAGAGCTGCGTCTCAGTTTCCAAGGTGGTACTGCAGGTGGACTGGTTTCCTTTTCTTTTCCTTTTTATTCTGTATTTTATTACTGAAATACGCTGTCCTGCCCACCCCACCCCACAATAAAAAATCTCCACCAGGTCTCCCATCCCTTTCTCCCATCTCTCCTTCCCTCATCCAGTCCTGTACATGAGTGCTCCAGGATTCCCTGACCACTGGTTATTTTGGAGTGTGTCCATTGGGGAGCGAGGTGGAAACCACCAGGGTCTTTGGGAAGAAAACAGAGGGAGATGAGAGAGACCCAGGAGGGATTACTTGTGGGCTTGGCCACTCGCTCACAGGTCAACTCTATCTCCTCCTCATCTGGACAGGTGGAGGTCAATTCTTCCTGAGCACAGGTATTTCTCAAGTACTGATGCACTCCCTGGACGGCCTCAGGGCTGGTGAATCCCTGGTATTTCTTATATACCACCTGTACTATGTGCAGCTTTGGCAAAAGGTTGCAGTCAGCCAGGGTGAGCTTGTTGCCATCCAGAAATTTCCTCTGAGAGATGTCCTCATCTTCAACACCGGTTTCATCTGCTTTGTCTGGGAGGGGGCATGTCAAGTAATTGTCTAAAAGCTTCAGGACTTTCAGGAGCCCCTTCTGCAGAATGTCATGGAGTGCTGGATTTGAATTATCTTTTTTGGGGGGGGGGAGGTCAGGGGATTACTCTGTTGCCCAGCCTGGAGTGCAGTGGCACACTCACGGCCACCACAGCCTTGACCTGCTGGACTCAGACGATCCTTCTGCCTCAGCCTTTCAAGTAGCCCAAACTCCAGGCGTGCACCACCAAGCCTGACTAATGTTTCTTGATTTATTGTAGAGACATGATCTCACCAAATTGCTCGGGCTGGTTTCGAACTCCTGGGCTCAGGCAATCCTCTCGCTTTGGCCTCCCAAAGTGCTGGGATTACAGGCGTGAGTCACCGCGCCTGGCCTTGAATTCTTGGTGTAGGTAGAAAATTTGGCAAATATGTCCAGTCTGGCTGTGTGGGACTCAGCGTTCAGAGCTGCCAGCCTGAGGTACCTGAGAGGGCCCAAGAGTGCCTCTAGAAATTCTTCAATCTTGTTGGTGTCTGAGTGCACTTCAGTGCCATACAGTAGGAATGGGAGCTGTCCGCCTCTGGACATCAACAGTGGTGATGTTGAAAGTGACTCCCTTGAGTCAGAGCACCTCGAACCATCTCTGGGAGAAGGGGCAGTTCCCAATCTTGGCTCCATCACTGTGAGGCTTCACGAACAATTTGACCTGTGGTTGTTCCCCAGCCGTGGTTGTGTTGGGGACCAGGAAGTCGAGCTGGTTTTCTATAGATGACGTAGATAAACAGATCTTTAATAAGAGACGTTTCCGTGGAGACAGAAGAAAATCAAAGACTAATATCAGGAGTAGTCTAAAAATAAACTTTCCCCGTCCCCCAAGTCAGAGTCTCACTCTGTTGCCCAGGCTGGAGTACCGTGGCACGATCGCCACAGCCTCGACCCCCTGGGCTCAGGTGATCCTTCTGCCTCAGCCTTCCAAGTAGCGGAGACTACAGGCACGTGACACCACATCTGGATAATTTTTAAAAATTTACTGTAGAGACGAGGTCTCGTCACGTTGCCCAGGCTGGTCTCAAACCTTTGGGCCTAGGCAATCCTCTTGCCTCTGCCTCCCAAAGTGTTGGGATTACAGGTGTGAGTCACCAGGCATATAAATAAGCTTTTAGAGTTTCTGATGCATCCTCAGATTGCAGGGACAACCTGACAGATTCTTCTGGGCTGTAGTTTGAATCAGGCATTTAAGTGAACTTTTTTGTGTTCTTTTAGGTGAACTTTTTTGGTGTGTGTTTTTTAAGTGAACTCTTTTTTGTAAAGAAAAAATGGAAAATGTTCGTCTGGAGTCTCATAGCCAGGAAAGACTTTAGGATATAGTTTACATTGCAGAAAGTAATAAAAACTAAAAAATAATGAGCAAGTTAATTTAAAAAGAGGCGTACCATAGTTTCTTTTGAAACACAATTTCCTCTTGGCTGGGCACGGTGGCTCACACCTGTCATCCCAGCACTTTGGGAGGCAGAGGCAAGAGGATTGCCTGAGTCTAGGGGTTAGAGACCAGCCTAGGCAACTTGGTGAGACCTCGTCTGTACAATAAATAAATAAATAAATAAAAATTAACCAGGCATGGTGGTGCGTTCCTGTAGTTTCAGCTACTCGGAAGGCTGAGGCAGAAGGATTGCCTGAGCCCAGTAGGTCGAGGCTGCGGTGGCCGTGAGTGTCCCACTGCACTCCAGCCTGGATGACAGAGTAAGACTCCTTTTCAAAAAAAAAAAAAAGAAAGAAAGAAACATAATTTTCTCTCTCCAGTCTTCGGTTTCTATGAAAGGTAGATCATAATGAGACCAATTGATTTGTAAAATAAGGTTTAGACTTATTATTTACAGTTTGCATAAAGTGCAGCAAGTATAATTATTTGCCATATAGGCTCTTTTAAAATTGGTTTTGTTGGAACAGTTTCCATAAGAAATCTCAGGTTAGATCCCCAAAAACCTCTGAGCCCACTAGGGACCCGCCTATAAATATCTGTATGAACTAGGTAAATTCATGTCTTTGAGATTCTGAGCAACTTGGGTTCCCCGGGCCTGTGAGTAAGCCGGTTTCTTCACCTACCTGAGGTCAGAAGCCCCTCAGAGCTGGAAGGGTACCAGGCCAGCCTTTCTAAGGGCTTTATTTTATCTGCTCTTTATAGAGCTTCATCTTAATTCCTCAAAGCAGTCTGCTGTGAAATGTCATTTTAGCCAAAGCCTTGGGAAAATAATTAGTATCTCCAGTCACATCTTGTTACAAAAGAAAACAGACTCTTGTTGAACTTATGCAAATCAACATACTGTTATAAAATCAATGCTTACAAACAGCTTCTGAATTCTGGCCAAATCGAATAGAGAGAAAGATCATGCTTTAGATTTTGTTCATGAGATCATAGTTTACTCATTTATTGAAAGCTGTAAATAGCTCAAGGAAAAAGTTATTTTTGACTCTGAGAAACATGACAAAAAGAATCAGTAAGCTGGATGCGGTGGCTCATGCCAGCACTTTGGGAGGCGGAGGTGAGAAGATTGCCGGAGTCCAGGGGTTCAAGACCAGCCTAGGCAACTTGACGAGACCTTATCTGTACAATGAATTTTTAAAAATTAGCCAGGTATGGTGGCACGTGCCTGTAGTTCCAGTTACTTGGAAGGCTGAGGCAGGAGGATCTCCTGAGCCCAGCAGGTCGAGGCTGCAGTGGGCTGTGAGTGTGCCACTGCACTCCAGCCTGGGCGACAGAGTGGGACTTTGAATTAAAAAAAAAAATTGGCAATACTTCAAAATATTATACAAAGTATTTGTTTTCTATTCATTCAGGTTATGTCATTAACTCCTTTGTAAAATTTTAGAGTTGTGAAGTGAGGATTTGTTACATAAGTAGTTTGCAGGCAGGTGAAGTTTGGGCTTCTAGTTGGTTCTGTTTCCCCCAGAGAGTGGACCAGGTACCCAGTGTGTTGCCACGTGGTCCCCTCCCTTCCCTCTCTCCCCAGTAGTGTCCAGAATCTGCCGATCCCTTCCTTGTGCTAGTGTGACCAGTGATCAGGGCCCACTCATGAGTGAGAACGTGCAGTATTTCGTTTTCTGTTTCTGTGATAGTTCACTTAGTATGATGGTCTCCAACGCCAGCCAATTTACGGTGAAGGCCATGCTTTTGTCCTTCTTTGTGGCTGCGTAATATTCCATCATGTATATGTACCACATTTTCTTTATCCAGTTCACTTTCAATGGGCATTTGGGTTGGTTCCATGTTTTTGCTATTGTGAGCAGTGCGGTAATAAACATGAGTGTGCAGGTGTCTTTTCTGTAGAGTGATTTATGTTCTTCCGGGTATATTCTCAGGAGAGGGATTGCTGGATTGCATGGGAGCTTGGTTTTTAGTTCTTAGGAATGGCCACACTGCTTTCCACAGAGGATGAACTAGCCTGCACTCCCACCAACAATGTAGAAGTGTTCCTTTTTCTCCACAGCCATACCAGCACCTGTTGCTTTATGACTTATTAATGATGGCCATCCTTTCTGGAGTTAGGTGGTATCTCATTGAAGTTTTGATTTGCATTTCTCTGACGATTAGTGAGACTGAGCATGTTTTTTCATGTGTTTGTTAGCTACTTATATGTCATCCTTGGAGAAATGTCTGTTCATGTCCTATGCCCACTTTTTAATGGGGTTGTTTTTTTTCTTTCAGTTCATCTGAGTTCCTTGCAGGTCCTGGATGTTAGGCCTTTGATGGTTTCTTTTGCTGTGCAAAAGCTTTTCAGTCTGATGTGCAATTAACTTTTGTCCTGTTCAACACTGGGTCAGCAATCCTCGCAAGAACACACGTTAAAAAAAATAAGAGTGCTGGAAGTTTCTTTTCTCCCCCCTGGTTTAAGGTACAGTCTCCAAAGTTGTTAGAAATTGGCATCGAAGGGCACTTGGCATGAGCCACTGTGCCCACCTCCCTTCTCCACAGTATTTGTTTGTTTGTTTGTTTTTGAGTTGGAGTCTCACTCTCTCTCCCAGACTGGAGTGCAGTG
>NW_007245885.1:70733-99198 GCF_000164805.1 Carlito syrichta
CCACTCACCTCAGTCTCCCAAAGGCATGGGATTACAGGCTGAGCCACCGAGCCCGGCTTCCACAGTGTTTTAAGTATCTACATGTATACAGTTGATGACCACCAGCAGAATCAAGTTAGGGAGTATTTTCACCACCCAACACATGTCTCTTGGCTTTGACCCCTCCTCCAGCTACTGGCAGCCACAGTCCTGATTTCTGTCTCTTTAGCCTCGACTTTTCCACAATGACATATGAGAGGGGACCCAAAATACCTGGAATTTATTGATAAAACTTGTCACCTTTGTAGTACTCTTTGTTTGATGCAACACACCTAATGGGGCACTTTTTCCACTGTTCAGAACCGTTTTTGAACTCGTCCATATTGATCTTTTAGTGCTTCTGCTGTTTTCGGTTTCACCTCTTCCGCATCGGCAAAACATTTCCCTTTGAGGACTTGTTTTCTTCTGGGGAAACCAAAAAAGGTCACTTGGGGAAAATCAGGTGAATAGGGAGGGGTGGAGCACGGGGGTCATGTTGTTTTTGGTCCAAAACTGCTGAACACACAGCACAGAGTAAGCAGGTGTGCTCTTAAATCACCCATCATGAAATAGGCAAAGGCATCAAAAGGTTTTCCAAAACAAAATTCACTGAAGCTGAATGCAACCTCTCACAATGCTAACTGGTTCACGGATGCCAGTGGGTTCCTAGAACTTAGTGGGGAAATTCTGTACTACACGGGGCCTGCCCTCCAAAAGAGAATTCCAGTTTGTTTATGGGAGGGTCTCCCTTGGATACATTTTGTTTCTTTGAATTTTATTTTTGGTATACACAGGGTCTCACTGTGTTGTCCAGGCTCGTCTTGAATGCCTGGGCTCAGGAGATTCTCCTGCCTCTGCCTCCCAAAGTGCTGGGATTACAGGTGTGAGCCACCACACCCAGCCCATTTTCACTTTTTATCTCACTGCTGCTCCTAGAATAGGGGGGTCCCTTGACCCTGTCCATACCATTTGAGCACAGTATTTCTTTCCTGGCTGGATTTGACAGACATTGTAAAGACGAGATGTTTTGGACTTCTTGGCACTGTATCCATCCCCAGGGGACACTTAACAGTGCATGGTAAGTTTCAGTTACATTTGCACAATGACTAAATCAAGGACTGGGGGGAATCCAATTTGCAGGACCTTGAAGGGTTTTTTTTGTTTTTTGTTTTTTGTTTTTTGAGATGGAATCTTGCTGTGTTGCCCAGGCTCAAGTGCAGGCACAATCATAGTACCCTACAGCCTCAAGTTCCTGGGCTCAAGTGGGTTCTCCTTACTCAGTCTCGCAAGTAGCTGGTTTAGCTTGAAGCCTTCTTATTGAAGGAGCTCAGGGAATGCTGCTTCAAAATACACTGGTGTGGGCCCAATATTCCTTAAACATCTGACTTCCCCCTTCCAATCTTGGAGAGGTGGATTCACTCTTTTTCTCTGATCTACTGTCTAAATAAACTTTCTTTTCTTTTTTGTTCTTTCACATTTTAAAAAAATTTCTGAAATACAAATCAAAATAAATTTTTGTTACCTGTCATTTTAACAAGTCTGACAGTCTTTTCAACACAGGATAACTCAACATAGGGGCTTTCAAACTTCCTTTTGAAAAACCATGCATTTTATTGTGGAGAGAAACAGTTCATCAGAAAAATACTTAGGAACATGGACTATGGTTTTTCATGATCTTAGAGCACACCCTCCAACTTAAAATTTTGTCCACTAAAATACATAAGTATCCCTCCTATCACACAATGACTATGCTAAGGCAAAAAGACTATGTTAAACTAAGTTTATTCAAGGTTTCTATAGGTACCTCCTTTCAAAGTCTCACTCTGTCTCCCAAGCTGGCATGCAGTGGCACTCATGGTCACCACAGCCTCAACCTTTTGGGCTCAGGCGATCCTTCTGCTTCAACCATTTTTGCTTAGACTTTACCCCTGACACACCTTGAATCTAGCACAGGTTAGACATAGATAGATAAATTTCCAATAAGCAGGTTTTTAGGGGGCGTTTGGACATTTTAAAATTACTTTTTACTGCGGGCCAAGTAGCAGCCTACCCACCCCCTCGGCAAATCTCCGTCAGATGCAAGACAAGGACAGCCCAACCATTCAATGTATGGTTTAGCATAATAACCTCCAAGAAACTTCCAGATTCCAAAGCCACAGAACTGATGATAAGACCACCTTTTGGTCAAGGAACTTGTGAATTAAAACATCTGACAGGCTGGGCACAGTGGCTCAAACCTGTCATCCCAGCACTTTGGGAGGACGAGGTGAGAGGATTGCCTGAGCCCGCGTGTTTGAGACCAGCCTGGGCAACATGGTGAGACCTCATCCCCACAATATACCAAAAAAAAAAAAAAAAAAAAATTAGCTGGGTGTGGTAGCACGTGCCTATAGTTCTGGATACTTGGAAGGCTGAGGCTGAAGGATCACCTGAGCCCAGCAGGTTGACACTGGGGTGGCCATGAGTGTGTCACTGCACTCAAGCCTGGGTGACAGATGAGACTCCGACTAAAAAAAAAAAAGAAAGAAAGAAAGAAAGAAAGAAAGAAAGAAAGAAAGAAAGAAAGAAAGAAAGAAAATGTCTGACAGGTCTCTTGCAGAAAAACTCCCTCCCCGTGTCTCCTCCCTTCTAGATCACCACTATGGCAGCAATCGTGTGACTAACCCACCCATTTCCCTGCTGTCCATCACCTGACATCAGTACCTGCATTTACCTGCCCCTTCGTGATGAGGTGGAGCACACCACCACCCAATCACCTTAATGATCTCCCCCCATCAAAGGCAAGGATTAAATGGAAAATGGGTAAAGGGAATCTGGCAAGCTGAAGGCCTGGGAGCGGATGCTGCGTTTTGATTGGAGAGGATGCCATGGCAAGGGGGTGTTGAAACAGTCTTCAGGCCTAGAGCCGGTTTCTGGGAGGAGACATCCCAGCACCGGGGGAACCAGCTTCTTGGTATGTTGTTCTGGGTCCAGGTGGGGCCTCGTCCCTCAGAATGCAAAGTCTGAAAAACATCTCAAACACCCACTCTTAGGTTTTATAATAGAGAGATCCATCTACAACATCGGCGACTGACCCTTGGACAGTGAGCCATCAGAGAGGTGGTTTAAGAGTAAGGTATGCGGAAAGTGGGGGCCCTTGGAGGTTAGAGTGGCTTGTGCCCTTGAGGATGACATCAAGGACATCTGTGCTGTCTTAGGCTCATTGTGTAAGGGAAGATATGTTTATCAGCCTCGAGAGTAGCTTCCCCCCACCTCCCCGGGGGTCTGGCATGAAGACAACCCGTTTTTCTCTATTGAAGTGAAAGCAAACTTAGAAACAACGGATTTGTTCATGTCTAACCATAGCTACACGTTCGTGGGGCTCCGGACTCTTCTACAGTGCTTACTCCATTGCCCAATACTGATTTTATATAGGTGGTTTCACTATCTGCCTTTAAGAAATTCCCCTTACCCTTTGCCTTCAGAAAACTATTATTTTCAGGAACCCATATGACTCATTGAGATTCACACAGGTGCGTCCCTTGTTTAGCCTTGTCAAGACCAAGTCCAGATTCTCCAAATGCCCATTTTCTCTTTTTCTGTCTCATGAATGAACTCCTTGTTCCCATGGATCAATAGGAGCAAAATGCTTGTTAACCAAACTTTGGGTAAACTTTCCTCTACCCCCCAAACACCTGAACTGTAAAGATCCCTTTTTATAAAAGAAAATCTGGTCGGGCATGGTGGCTCATGCCAGTGATTCCAGCACTCTGGGAGGCTGAGGCAGGAGGATCGCTTAAGCCCAAGAATTTGCAACCAGCCCAGGCAACATAGCAAGATCTTGTCTCTACAGAGAAATCAAAAAATTAGCTGGGTGAGGTGGTGTGCACTACTCAGGAGGCAGAGGCTAGAGGATCGTTATATCGAGGCTGCAGTGATTCATGATTGTGCTTCTGCACTCCAGCCTGGGTGACAGAGTGAGACCCTGACTCAAAGGAAAAAAAAAAAAGAAAGAGAAGAAAACTTTTTGCTTTACTCTTGAAATGTTTGCAGACTTTACAGTCAGAGTGTTCATTTGTAACAGTACCTTTCCAATCATACCTCCTGCAATAATCCTTTTGAAGAAAGTCTCTCCTTGCTAAATTCAGTTTGTTTTTTTATCTGACAGAGTAGTGATCTGTGTGCCCAGACAGACATATGAGGGGAAGATTTGTGTATTGAGGCCCAAGTATGTGCATGTGAGGAGGGGACTGCTCAGGGTATGTGTGTGTGAGACAGCCAAACCAGGTTCTTATGCCCACTGCCCAGAAGAAAACAAAACAGATGCAGTAGTAACAATGGAGAAAGAGTTTAGTATTGCAAAGCAACTGAGCAAGGGGAGAGAGAGAGAGAGAGAGAGAGACCACTCAAATTCACCTCCCTAAAGATTTAGAGGATAAGGCTTTTTTTTCTACTTTATTTTATTTTATTTTTTTTTGAGTCAGAGTCTCACTCTGTCACCCTGACTGGAGTGCAGTGGCATGCTCATGGCCATTGCAGCCTCGACCTGCTGGACTCAGGCGATCCTTCCGCCTCAGCCTTCCAAGTAGCTGGAAACACAGGCACACGCCACCAATGCCTAGCTAATTTTTTTGATTTATTGTAGAGACAAGGTCTCGCCAAGTTGCCCAGGCTAGTCTCAATCATCTGGGTTCAGGCATTCCTCCGACCTTGGCTTCCCAAAGTGCTGGGATGACAGGCATGAGCCACCACATCTGGCCCGAGGATAAGGTTTTTAAAGGTGTTAGTTTGGTGGGCTGAGCCAGTGCCATGGGTATGGAAAGAACTGCACCGAAATCAGATTAGAAAAGAAAGTTGATCTGGGAAGTAGATCAGAGAAAAAGGGTGGGTCCATCTCTCCAAGATTGGAAAGAGGCCAGATGCTTGAAGGAAACATGGCGGCCAATGTTGAGGTTGGAGGCTTTGAAAATTTCTTTGGGGCAGAGAGTCAGGCGGTCATTCACAGGAGCTGATGTCATGGTAATGGGGTTTGTTTCTCATATCTGATGACCGGACGCATGGGCGGGAAGTCATGAACACATAGACAGATGGGCCAGTAGCTGGATGGATGGGTGGATCAGTCATGGTGGCTGGTCACATAGATGAGAAGTCACAATGTCGTGTGACTCGCACAGAGTTCCGGGAAGGGATTACTGATGTGTATACGCTCCAGGAGACCAGAAAGACTCATTCTGGGCTCTGTCCTTTCTAAAGGCAACTTGGCGGACAGAGGGATGGGGCTATTGGTTGGTTGATCAACGGGAGGGCCTTGGGACTGTCTTCCTGTGGGTCCAGTGATGGGTAGGGGACTTCCTGGTGCTCTGGGCCTGGGTAGGAGTTTGGGTCTGTTAGAGTATAAAGTCTGAGAAAGATCTCAGATATCGCTCTTACGTTTTACCACAGATGCCTTCTATGAAACCATTCTAACCGGTGAGACACCCTGAATCATATAGGAGATAGTCCAGAAGAAAGTTGTAGGAGGAGATAGGCAGGGTGTCCCTGGAGATCGAAGTCGCATTTTTGTCTTTCAGATAGCTTCTCATCTCCTCTAGCAGTCTTCTGTTGATTGGCTCTCCAGGGCAGAATCCCCTCTGCCCCAGGGGTCAAGATGTGAAGTTACTTGCAGGGGGAACTTAGAAGAAATATCATTTTTTTGTTGTCTTCTGTTTAGAACCCATGTCTGGGGGAAGCCGCCCAGGAAGGATTCAATCGGTTTTTTGCTTGTTTTGTTTGGTTTTCAGAGTCTCACTCTGTCTCCCAGGCTGGAGTGTAGTGGTACACTCACGGCCACTTCAGCCCCTACCAGCAGGGCTCAGGCGATCCTCCCGTCTCAGTCTTCCAAGTAGCTGGAACTACAGGCGCACGCCACCATGCCTGGTTTTTATTTATTTATTTATTGTAGAGACGAGGTCTCGCCATGTGGTCCAGGCTTATTTCGAACTCCTGGGCTCATGCAATCCTCCTGCCTCAGTTTCCCAAAGCATTGGGATGACAGGCGTGAGCCAGAAGGATTCTAAAGGCTGGGCCACATATCCATTAATCCCACATAACTTTATGATTGGCAGGCTGTCCTCTCACTAATTAAATAAATATCTGTTCTTGCCTTTGGGAAGAAGGGGCGCGGGGAGAGAGAATGGAAATGCAGTGTCTGTGGGACAGTAGACCAGAGTTCCTTTTCGATATTAAAATGTTAAAAAGTGGCTGGGCACTGTGGCTCACACCTGTAATCCCAGCACTTTGGGAGCCCGAGGTGGGAGGATTGCCCGAGCCGACAGGTTTGAGACCAGCCTGGGTAACTTGGCAAGACCTCATCTCTACACTTTAAAAAAAGGAAAAATAATTAGTCGGACATGGTGGTGCATGCCTCTAGTTCCAGCTATTCAGGAGGCTAAGATGAAATAATTGCCTGAGCCCAGGAGGTCGAGGCTGCAGTAGCTGTGAGTGTGCCACTGTACTCCAACCTGGGCGACAGAGTGAGATTTCAACTCCAAAAAAAAAAAAAGAAAGAAAAAGAGAAAAGTTAAAGAGCAAGGGTTTAAAACTCCCCCTCCCGCATATCCAAAATAGTTGAAAAAAAAGAGATAACCACTAGGAATTTGAATATGACTCTGTCTTTTTAATCTGTATTTAGTTTTATCAAACACCCATTGCTTTTCAAGTCCAATTAGCTTGGAGATGGCTATTTAAGATTTAGAGGAAGGGGACATAAGTCACTGTATTGGGTGCAAAATATTCTATGAGTGAATTTCTAACCATGGCTGTGGTCGTTACTCCATGACCTCATATTAATTCTATGTAGTTGGTTTCATGTGTATGTGTCAGGTTTGTCTTTGAGTCTGAGAGACCAGAGGGTTTCTGAATGTGAAGACAGTTCAGACTTGTCTGGGCTTGTCTCCTGAGCGGATGGGGCACAGTCTGTTTGGTCTATTTGCATAACGACAATGAGGGGTTCTTTTTTTTTGAGCCAGAGTCTCACTCTGTCACCCAGGTTGGAGTGCCACCGCAGCCTCGACCTGCTGGACTCAGGTGATCCTTCCAAGCAACTGAAACTACAGGCACGCACCATCACACCTGGTTAATTTTTGGATTTATTGTAGAGACGAGGCCTCACCAAGTTTCCCAGGCTAATCTTGAACCGCTGGTCTCAGGCAATCCTCTCGTCTCAGCCTCCCAAAGTGCTGGGATGACGGGCTTGAGTCACTGCGGAAGAGTTCTTATAACACAGCCAAATTCGAGGGAGGAAATCGTCTTGCAAATTGAATAGCATCTTGGGGTTTGGGAGAGAAGAATCTTCCTTGGGGGTACAACTGTGAATTTTTTCCCCTTCTCTTGGCTTTGTGTGACACCCCGCCTCCCCCATGGGGGAAATCCCAGAGTATACGAGAATATTGCAGGAAAACAGTTTGACTGAGACCAAAAGACCCTGGTACCCTCTCCCACGATGCAATGTTTGGAGTGGAAGGATCAACTTTCCATCTTGAGTGATATTAAGAACTAAGACTCATAGGTTTCAATTCCTTAAGGGCTGTGCTTCTGTCTTTACGGTCCATATATCTCTTTTTGCAACTATTTTGGATATGGGGTAGGGGGAGTTTTAAACCCTTGCTCTTTAACTTTTCTCTTTTTCTTTCTTTCTTTATTGTCCAAGGCAGTAAGATCCCCACTCCCACACATATCGTTTTGTTATTCACAGTAGCTGAGATACAGAAACAACCTGTGTCCCTGTCTGCCAACGAACTGGCAGATGAAGCAACTATGGTCTAGGCCCCAGCACAGGGGTTCATACACGTAACCCCAGTAATTTCGGAGGCCAAAGTGGGAGGATTGCTTGCGCCCAGGAGTTAGAGACCAGCCTGGGCAACACAGAGAGACTCCATCTCTGCAAAAGAATTTTAAAGAAAAAGTTAACTGGGCATGGTGGCGTGCTCCTGTATCCCTAGCTAACTGGGAGTTTGAGGCTAAAGGATCGCCTGAGCCCGAGAGGTGAGTCATGAATGGGCTATTGCACTCCAGCCTGGGTGACACAGTGAGACCCTGACTCCAAAAAAAAGAAAGAAAGAAAGAGAAAGAAAGAAAGAAAGAAAGAGAAAGAAAGAAAGAAAGAAAGAGAAAGAAAAAGAAAGAAAGGAAGAAAGACAGAAAGAAAGGAAGAAAGAGTGGTCTATAGATGGAACATCATTTAGTCAAAAAAAAAAAAGGAAAAGAAAATCTCGCTGTTTGGGGCAATATGGATAAATCTGGAAGACATTATGCTAAGTGAAATAAGCCAGACACAGAAAGTCAAATATTGCCTGATGTCACTTCTATGTGGAATCTAAAAAAAAGGTTGAACTCTTAGAAGCAGAGCATGCCGGGCACTTTGGGAGGCCAAGGACAGTGGATTGCCTGAACCCGAGGATTCGAGACCAGCCCAGGCAACTTGGCGAGACCTCATCTCTGCAATAAATAATAATTATTATTATTACTATTATAAATGATCCTGGCATGGTAGTGCCTGCCTGTAGTTCTGGCTACTTTGAAGGCTGAGGTGGAAGGATCGTCAGAGCCCAGCAGGTCGACGCTGGGGTGGCCATGAGCATGCCACTGCACTCCAGCCTGGGCAGCGGAGTGAGACTCCAACTCTAAAAAAAAAAAAAAAAGCAGAGCACAGCTGTGCTTACCAGGGGGTAGGAGGTGAAAGAAAGGGGGAGATAATAATAATGGTAAAATAATGTGTGGACTCTCTGGGGACTTGAGTGACATTAAAGATTAAATTTGCCCTCATTTGGAAAATTTGAGCTCTGTGTTCAAGTGGTTTCACTTGGCTCTTAGGGCTGGTGAGGTATTCTGGTAATTTATATGATATATGCCTACTGGCGTGATCTTAGAATCAGGATTCTTAGGATTTTAAAGGGATATCATTTATCTTCTTCCGTGTAATATACACTTGGGGTATTCATCATCCTTAGCAAAGAGCGTGCAGGGAATGTTAAAATCTTGAAGCACAGACTCAGACAACCTGACTTCGAATTCTGGCACTGTTAGTTACTAATTGGTGACAGTGGACAAGTCTTTAAACTTCCCTGAGCCTCAGTTTCTCCATCTATATAATGGGAAGACAAGAGTACCAGAGTTACTGCGTTGTTGTAACACGAGCGCACGGACCATGAAACCAGGAGTTTCAATCCCGGCTCTGCCTCCTCTTAGCTGTGTGACCTCTGATAGTTTTCTTAACCCCTCCGTGCCATGGTTTACCTTCGAAATGGCAGTGATCATGCAAGTACAGGCCTCATAGGATTGGTATCAAGATTAGAAAAGAGAAAGCCCACAAAATGTCAAACACGTAGCCCTGCATGAGTCCTATGAGTATCATAAGCAGCATGTGAAAGCTCTTTACAGAGTAAAACCTAAATAAGTGTTTCAGTAAGACTGAGATCGGGGCGGAGAGGGCAGAACCTGAGAGAGAGAAGGGAACTGGGCCCAGAAAGGAGATGGTGTTAATTTCCGAGGCAGAACAGGCAGGGGAGTGGGTTTCGGAACCTTTTCAGAAGCTGCTGAGTTTCTTGAGAGTTTCTGAATGCCGAATCCCTCCTGGGGAATGTGGGTTCTGAAAGGGGACACCTACAGAAACCTAAAAGAAACTTAGCTTATTCTGAGTTTAGTCTTTTTGCCTCAGCATAACCACTCGGTGGCTCAGCCTGTAATCCCGCGCCTTGGGAGGCTGAGGTGAGTGGATTGCCTGAGCCCGCGGGCTTGAGACCCGCCTGGGCAACTTGGTGTGATCTCATCTCTCCAATAAGTCAAAAAATTAGCCGGGTGTGGTAGCATGCGCCTGTAGTTCCAGCTGCTTGGAAGGCTGAGGCGGAAGGATTGCCAGGGCCCAGCAGGTCGGGGCTGCGGTGGCCGGGAGCGGCCACTGCACTGCACTCCAGTCTGGGCGACAGAGTGAGACTCCAAGTCAAAAAAAAAAAAAGAAAGAAAGCGTTCAGACATTGTACTGCAGGCCAGCGGCAGCCTACCCTGCACCCCCCTGCCAAATCTCCCTCAGATGCAAGACCAGGACAGCCCAACCTTTCGATTCATGGTTTAGCACAATAATCTCTAGTCAACTTTTAGGTTCCTGGGGAAGGTCAAAGATCACCGTTTGGCAGCCAAAACCATAAACGTGAGAATACGACCGCCTCTGTCCAAGGAGTTTGTGGATTGCGAGTCTCTTGCAGGAAAAACCCCTCTGGGCCCAAAGCTCCCAAATTAACCAAATCAGCCTTTTGTGACCTACATACGTGACTCAGACAGACACCACCATGGCAGCAATCATGTGACTAATCCACCCATCTGCCTGCTGTCCGTCACCTGACATCATCCATACCTGCACTTGTCTCCCCCTTTGTGATGCCGTGGAAGAAGACCGCCACCCAATCGCCTTAAAGATCTTCCCCCAGCAAGGGGAATGCCTAAAAGGACTCAATCACAAGCAGCCAGCAGCCATTACCTCGCTAGACTCTGGTGTGGCCCTGGGCTCTGTGAGCTATGGCTGTCGCCATGCTTCCTGGCTTTGGTCCCCTCCCCCACCTTGGATAGGTGAATCGTCTGTCTCCCTTCTTTCTCTCTCTATTTTACTTTTAAATAAACTATGTTTTTAAATCTAACTTCTGCGCAATTCTTTGCATCTTCCAGACAGCCACAGTCATCTTAGAATGCCAGCCCTCTTCCCGTCTGTGGGAAGTGATCTCTTTTTAAATAAATCTTTTCTTTCTTTCTTTCTTTCTTTTTTTTTGATTCTCACTCCATTGCCCAGGCTGGAGTGCAGTGGCATGCTCATGGCCACCCCAGCGTTGATCTGCTGGGCTCCAGTTGATCCTTCCGCCTCAGTCTTCCAAGTAGCTGGAACTACAGGTGCAAGCTACCACACCTGGCTAATTTTTGATTTATTGTAGAGACAGAGTCTTGTCAAGTTGCCTGGGTTGGTTTCAAACCTGTGGGCTCAGTCAATCCAATCTGCCTCCCAAAGTGCTGAGATTACAGGCTGAGCCACCAAGCCAGACCTAGATAAATCTTTTCTTTCTTTATCTTTTTGTGTTGCAAATCTTTGTGATACTCAGATCTCTGATTACTGGTGCTGTGTCCCCTCCAGACCCTTCATACCTAGCAGGTTTCTTCTCTCACTTAATCTGTTCTTGGTTTCCCTAGTACCCTATTCATTGTACTTGGACTTTTGCATGGACTTTTCTACTCCCGCTCCTTTCCCTCTTTCTTTTATTTTTATAACAGCTTTTTTGAAATATAACTCACAGACCACTTAAGGACATCCAAATATTTTAGCCCCAAATATATGGAGGGTCCCCCAAAAATGTATACACACTTTTTTTGAGTTAGGGTGTCATGGCCACCGCAGCCTCAACCTGCTGGGTTCAGGTGATCCT
The DNA here is from genome assembly GCF_000164805.1 of Carlito syrichta. Classification (NCBI taxonomy): domain Eukaryota; kingdom Metazoa; phylum Chordata; class Mammalia; order Primates; family Tarsiidae; genus Carlito; species Carlito syrichta. The sequence continues at coordinate 82,172 of NW_007245885.1, forward strand.
TCCGCCTCAGCCTTCCAAGGAGCTGGGACTACAGGTGTGTGCCATCACACCTGGCTAATTTTTTTTTTATTTATTGTAGAGACAAGGTCTTGCCATGTTGCCCAGGTTGCTTTCAAACTCTCAATCCTCTCGCCTCTGCCTCCCAAAGTGCTGGGATTACAGGCATGGGCCACCATGCCTTGGCGGTATATGTATTTTAAGAAAGGAAAAAGATGTATTGAAATTGTAATACGCAATAAGATGAATACAAGTTACGTTTGACTTTTGCAATTAGAGGAGGTGCTCAAAGTGATTACCATCAGAATCCAGACCCTTCTGATTATGGTGAACATTGCTTAACATATGGATAAATTTTTTGGCCACCCCTGGTTTGTTTTTTTTTATTGTTGATGAAAAGATGCCAAACTGTAAAAGATTTTAAGATTGTTTATTTTGAACCAAACTTGAGGACCTAAACCCGGGAATTCCCAACCTCAGGAGGACCTGAGAATGTGTGCCCACTGTGGTTGAATGTAGCTTGGTTATATGTCATTTCAGGAAGGCAGAAGTGACAAAAATCACACCTCAATGCATGTGAGATTTTCACTGGTTGGCTCTGGGGAAAGAGGACTATTTCCAAGGGGTGGGGCATGTAGATCATAGGTGGGTTTGAAGATTTCTTGACTGGTAATTTGTAGTTCCTGGGATTTTGAGAATCAGGAGAGGAGATGTTTAGCCGAGATAAGGGAAAGAGGAAAGACTCCATGTTTGTTGATATGGAGATAAACCCTGTACGTGGTCAACGTCAAAGAAGATGGATAAGGTTCCTGGAGTCTGGGAGTCCCCAAGAAAAGGCTTTGAATGGCCATAAAATACTTTGATTTCTCTCTTTATTTTGTTATGCCAGAGTCAGGTTTTATGACCCTAAATCCTGAAAGCAAACTTCAAGATTTAGGGTCATAAAACCCCATCTGGTGAGTCTTTATCAGGCAGTGACTCCCCAAACCTCTTACTTAGGAATTTGGATAACAGAAAAAAAATGTCAGGTGTAGTCCTTATTATTTTTATAAAGACAGGGTCTTGCTATGTTGCCCAGGTTGGTGTCAAACTCCTGGCCTCACGTGATCCTTCTGTCTTGGTCTCCCAAAGTGCTGGAATTACTGACATGAGCCACCATACCCAACCCCCAAATATATTTATTTGATGTATTTTGAAATGGTTGCAGCGGGTCCAGCCAACTGAGGTGGCCCTGCAAAACCGTCTTTTGTGGGGGAATTTTGCTTTTCTATTAACGTAGCCAGGTCTCCCCTTTCTCATCATTTCCTAGATCTAAGAGATATTAGCTGGAAGTCTAGACACCTTTAAAGGTCTGAAAAGAAGCATTTACCATCTATCCTCCCTGAGGACTGCTACCTGTGAGGCTTCTTCAATATCAGCGTTCCTTAACCTTCTTGGCATCAGGGGCCAGTTTCATGGAAGACAGTTTTTCCATGGACTAGAGTGGGATGGGATGGAGGAGGGAGAGAATTGTATTGAGATGATTCAAGTGCAATGCATTTATTGTGCACTTTATTTTTATTACATTGTAATACATCGTGGAATAATTATTATTATGAAATTATTTTGATGCGAGTCTGTAAGCAATTGCTCTATCAGGGCCTCTGTGCAGTCAGACCTCACTGCTAACGTTAATCTGAATTTGCAGTCACTCCCTAGCGCTGGTATCACCACCTCAGCTCCACCTCGGATCATCAGGCATTCGATTCTCTTAAGGAGTCGCAACCTAGCTCCCTTGCATGTGCAGTTCACGATAGGGTTCACTCTCCTATGAGAATCTAATGCCACTCTTGATATGACAGAACATGGAGCTCAGGCAGTAAGGCAAGCGATGGGGAGTGGCTGTGAATACAGATGACCTGCTGCTCACCTTCTGCTGTGCGGCCTTGTTCTGGTATCAGTCCATGACCTGGGGCTGGGGACCCATGATCTATATAACAAGACCTCCTCTGCTAGCCAAGCCTCTTCCTTTCCCCCTGTTTTGCCAGGATCCAAGCCCCCTTCTTTTTGTAACCTCAAGATGGTGTGTAAGCTTCCATACTACCTTGGGATGTTGGGTATTTCTAAAGGCTTCCGTGTGTACAATTTAAATAGTTCTGTATGCTTTTTCTCCTATTAATCAATCTGCCTCATATCAGTGGTCTTTCAGTGAACCTCCATGGAACCAGGGGTTTCGGCTCCCATACCATTAATATCATCCATGTAAAGTGTACAATCTGGCCAGGTGCAATGGCCCATGCCTATCATCCCAGCACTTTGAGAGACTGAGGCGGGAGGATTGCTTGAGCCCAGGATTTCGAGACCAAATGGGGCAATGTAACAAGACCTCATCTCTACAAAAAAAAATTGAACAATTAGCTGGGGGTGGTGGTGCCTGCCTGCAGTCCCAGCTACTTGGGAGGTTGAGGTGGAAGGATTGCCTGAGCCCCGGAGGTCGAGGCTATGGCGAACCATGGTCGTGCCATGGCCCACCATCCAGCCTGGGTGACGGAGTGAGACCCTGGCTAAAAATAAATAAATAAATAGTGCACGATGTGATGCATTTTAGTATAATCACAGTTGTGCATCTATCACCACAATAAATTTTAGAACATTTTCATCACTCCCTCCCAAAAAAACCCTGCACTCAATAAGAATTACTCCTCAAGCCAGGCTCGGTGGCTCAGCCTGTAATCCCGCACCTTTGGGAGGCTGAAGTGAGTGAACTGCCTGAGCCCGCGGGTTCGAGACCTGCCTGGGCAACTTGGCAAGACCTCATCTCTACAATAAATCAAAATGAGCCGGGCGTGGTAGCACGCACCTGTCGTTCCAGCTACTCGGAAGGCTGAGGCGGAAGGATCGCCAGAGCCCAGCAGGTCGAGGCTGCGGTGGCCGGGAGTGGCCACTGCACTCCAGTCTGGGCGACAGAGCGAGACTCCAACTCAAAAAAAAAAAAAAGAATCACGCCTCAATTCTCCTTCTCTCAATCCTAGGCAACCACAGTGATGGTTACTTTTGAGGACTAAACTCTGATCTTTTTTTTTTTTCTCTCTTGCCCAGATTTCTAATTAAGAGGATTGGGGAGTCATGCCCTACAAACCACAATAGCTCATCAGATGGGCTTTTATTAGCCCTATATAATGTGGCTTACTTTGCAATCTGACTCTGACATACGTCACATAACAGATAAGGAAGGAAATAAAATGTATTTGATTACACTGCAAAGCCATCTCTTGGGGACATTTGCTTCTGAATAGAATCCCAGGCATGGAGGTCCTAGCTACTCAGGAGGCTGAGGCAGGAGGATTGTTTGAGCCCAGGATTTCAAGACCAGCCAGGGCAACATAAAGAGACTCTCAACTCTCAAAAAGAAAGAAAGAAAAGAGAGAGGATACTCTCCCGTGGAGGCCAGACCTTTCAGTGGGAACTGGAGTCACTAAAGGGATACATCTAAATGCAGTGGGAGTTATTGGATCTCAAGGTGGCAGAGGCCAGGTGGCAGGTGGTACTCATCACCACCAGGCAAGGGGGACATGGTTACTGAAAGGGACAGTAGAGTCAGAACAGCAACCAGAGTAATGAGACCATTCCTAAAATCCTAGGGCATTGGCTGGTAGATCATGGTGTTCCTAGAAATGAAAGACAGGGAACCTACTAAATTCTTACTTGATCTGTGCAGGCAGAAATGATCTAATTCAAGTGGACAAAAATCTAGCTTGAATCATAAAATCGGAGCATCGTGGTCTCTTAGTCAATTCCCAGATTTGAGTCAGTTTATAGACTTGAATAAAGGATAGCTGGATCCCTTGATAAAGGACCCTAGTACACCACCTTATACTGGGTTTTTTTATTTTGGAGTCAGGGCCTCACTCTGTCACCTAGGCTGGAGTGCATTGGCATGATCATGGTTCACCGCAGCCTCGACCTCCTGGGCTCAAGTGATCCTTTCACTTCAGCCTCCTGAGTAGCTGAGACTAGAGGCCCCGGCTAATTTTTCAATTTTTTTTTAATAGAAATGGGATCTTGCTATGTTGCCCAGGCTGGTCTCAAACTCCTGAGCTCAAGAGATCCTCCAGCCTCTGCCTCCCAAAGTGCTGGGATTATAGATGTGGGCCATCACATCCCGCCTACCATCTCATACTGCTAACCATTCTTTTACGAGAATGCCTTTACGAGATGGCTGTGCATTGGAGAAAAGGAAATAGACAGACTGTTTGGGGACTTTTCAGACACTGTCTCTGATCTGACACTGATTCTGGGAAACCTAGAGTGTCACTGGTCTATTAGTGAGAAGAGGGGTTATGGAGTCAGGCGATCAATGGAGTTTTAGCTCAGGCCTGTCTCACGGTGGGCCTAGTGAATCTCTGAGCTCATCCTGTGGTTATTTTTCCAGTGCTGGAAACATAATTGGACCAGAACTGCTCAGCACCTTCCAGAATCCACACACTGGTCCCCTGACCTGTGGAGTCAGGGCAGTTATGGTGGGAAAAGTCAGAGGAAGCCACTAGAACTGTCTCTGCCTGGGAAAACAGAAACCTGAAAGCAATATTACATCCCTAAGCAGATGGTAGAGATTAGTGCCACCATCAAGGACTTGAAAGATATAGGGGTGGTGATTCCCACCACATCGCCATCAAATTCACCTGCTAGGCCAGTGCAGAAGATAGACTTCAAGCAGTGCACAGGGCATTCATTTTACTTGAAGACAGACATGTCCAGATATGAGATTACTACACCAGTTTATGGGCTGTAGTCAATGGTTTGGCTGGATGGTCAGAGACTTGGAAGAGACAGGACTGGAAAATTGGTGAAAAGGAAATTTGGCTTGGGAGGCGGAGACAAGAGGGTAGCCTGAGCCCAGGGGTTCGAGACCAGCCTGGGTAATGTAGCGAGACCTTGTCTCTACAATAAATAAAAAAAGTAGCCAGGCATGGGAGTTCGCACCTGTTGTTCAAGCTACTTGCAGCAGAAGGATCCCCTAAGCTCAGCAGGCCAAAGGGTGCCACTGCACTCCAGCCTGGGTGACAGAGTGAGACTCCGGCGGAAAAAATTTTTAAAAATCAAATAAATAAATAAATAATAGAAAGAAAAGAAAATTTGGAGAAGAGGTTATGTGGATAGACCTCTCTGAATGGGCAACACACACACACACAAACACACACACACAAACGCACACAAACATGAAGAGGTATGTATCCCATCTGAATGCTCTCCCAAGGGTGACTTCAGCAGAGGACTTTAATAAAGTAGATAGGGTGACTTGTTCTGTGGATACCAGTCAGTCTCTTTCCCCAGCCACCCCTGTCATCACCCAATGGGCTCATGAACATGGCGACCAGGATGGTGGCGATGTGTGAGCTCATCATCGTGGACCTCCTCTCACCAAGATGCCCTGGCTACGGCCACCACTGAGTGCCCAGTGAGCCAGCAGCAGAGACCAACACTGAGCCTGCAATGTGGAATCCTCCCCTGGGGTCAGCTACTTAGTGGCAGGTGGATGACATTGCATCGCTTCCATCATGGAAGGAGCAGCGTTTTGTTCTTACTGGAATAGACAACTTCGGATACAAATTTGCCCATCCTGAATGCGATGCTGCCGCCAAAACTATCATCCATGGGCTTATCCAGCGCCATGGTATTCCATACGCACTGTTTCCATTGAGAGAACTCACATCACAGCCAAAGAATTGCAGTCACGGACTCAGGCTCATGGAATTCTCTGGTCTTCCCATGATCTCAACCATCCTCAGGCAGCTGGCTCGGAGGAACAGTGGGTTGGTCTTTTGAGGATTCAGCTATGGTGCCAGAGAGGTGGCGATACCTGGCAGGGCTGGGCCGAGGCTCTCCAGAAGGCTACAGGTGCTCTGAATTGGCGTCCCACATATAGTGCTGTTCTCCCAAAGCCAGGATTCACGGGTCCAGGAATCAAGAGGAAGAAACGGCAGTGGTACCACTCACCATCACTCTTAGGGACCCCTCAGCCAAAGTTTTGCTTCTTGACTCTGCAGCTGTGTGCTCTGCTGGCCTAGAGATCTCAGATCCAGACAGAGGAATGCTGTCACCAGGAAACATATATATATATCATGGTTCCATTGAAGCGGAAGTGAAGATGGCCAGGTGCCAATGCGATTTCTTCAGACGCCTTCTGCCTCTGAACCAACAGGCAAGGAAGGGGGTGGTGTGCTGGCTGGGGTGATTGGTCCTGACTCCCCAGGGGAAACTGGACTGAAACTCTACCATGGAGATGAGGAAGGGTATGTCTGGGATACAGGAGAGCCCTTAGGATGTCGCTCAGTGCTACCTTGCCCTGTAATGAAAGTCAACGGAAAACTACAATCACCCAATCCAGGCAGGATTACAAGTGGCCCAAGCTCTTCTGGAAAGAAGATTTGGTCACTCCACCAGGTAAACAACCACCTCCAGCTGAGAGATACTTGCTGAAAGTGTACAGTGGAAGAAGATAGTTGTAAATACTTGTTAGGATCATCTGACCATTTACAGCAATGAAGCATGTAATTCTCACAAGTATTTCCTCCTTATTTTGTTGATGAAAATGCTTGTGGGTGCATATATAAATATAGTTTTTATATACTATAAATATCTTTGATTTTTTTTCTTTCTTTTCTCTCCCTATCATGTAATTTAAGATGCAGTGACTTTAGATCATGGTATTTAAGTATTTTTATCTTTACATCATAGTATTTAAGTTATACAATATCAAGAAAAGTATGCATCCCTCATGGACTTCATTATCTCTTCTGGGGAAGCAATGATGTGTTTTTGGTTGTGTGCAGGATAGTTGTATTAGGTGAAGTGGAATTATGATCTTGTTACTGTTCCTTGTTTGCCCTTCTCTTTTATTTTTATTATTTAGAGATGGGGTCTCACTCTGTCGCCAGGCTGGAGTGCAGTGGCATGATTATAAATCATGGCAGCCTCAGACTTCTGGGTCCAAGTGATCCTTTTGGCTTAGCCTCCTGAGTAGCTGGGATTATAGGAACATACCACCATGGTCGGCTAATTTTTTAAAAAGTTTTTGTAGGGGCAAGGTCTTACTATGTTGTCCAGGCTTGTTTCAAACTTCTGGTCTCAAGAAGCCCTCCCAAAGTGCTGGAATTATAGATAGGAGTCAATGCGCCCTGTCCCCTTTCCCCTTTTTCATTAGACTCTTGTTCACCTGGAATGATCTTGTTATGGTCTTTATTTGGTAATCAAGTATGATTTAAGGAGATGTATATTGGTGTCAAGTTCACACTGGGCAGGTTCATCATAGTTAATTTTATGTGTCAACTTGACTGGGTTGCCCAGATATTTGGTTAAACATTATCTCTGGATATGTCTGTGGTGGTGTTTTTTATTTTTATTTTATTTTATTTTTTTTGAGTCAGAGTCTCACTCCGTCACCCAGGCTGGAGTACAGTGGCACACTCACAGCCACCCTAGCCTTGACCTGCTGGGCTCCAGCAATCCTTCCGCCTCAACCTTCCAAGTAGCTGGAACTACAGGCGCGTGCTACCACACCTGGCTAATTTTTTGATTTATGGTAGAGATGAGGTCTCACCAAGTTGCCAGGCTGTTCTCGAACCCGTGGACTCAGACAATCCGCTCACCTCTGTGATGGTGTTTTTAGATGAGATGAATATTTGGATCAGTAGAGTAAATCAATAAAACAGATGACCCTCCCTAAGGTGGGTTGAGCCTCACCCAATCATTTGAAGGCCTGAATAGAACACAAAGGTTGAGTAAGAGGGAACTGCTCCTTCCCGGTTACCTTTGAATGGGGACACTGATTTTCATTTGTCTTTGGACTCGCACTAAAACATGGAGTCATCCTGCATCTTCAGCCTGTCAACTTTCTAACTGGAAGTATATCATCAGCTCTCTTGGTCTCTAGCTGGCCAACTGAAGATTGTGGGACTTGTCCTCCTCCTTAACTGTGTGAACTAATTTCATATAATCTCTCTCTTGCTCAGATGGCTCCCTCTGGGGGAAGCCAGTTGCCATTTTGTGAGGAATGCTCAAGGACCCTTTTAGAGACACCCACACAGTGAGGGCTGAGGCCTTGGTCAACAGTCACTGAGGAACCGAGGTCTACCGACAATCACGTGCGTGAGCTCGGAAGCAGATCCAGCAGCCCCAGTTGAGCCTTCATGGTTGACTGCAGCCTTGTGAGTGTCTATGATCATAGACAAGCTGTTCCTGGACTTCTGACCCTCAGAAACTGAGTTCAATATCTGTTTCCAGCCACGAAGTGTTGGCATAGTTTGTTACATAGTAATAGATAACAAATGCTATCTCACGGATCTTGTGATAAAATCTTGCAGACTCCTCAGCACAACCTATAGACCTTGTTGCTCTCATCTTGCTGCCGCCTCCCTCCTTACCCTTCCCCTTTTCCTCCCCCTTCCTCCTCCTCCTCTTGTCCTCCCCTCTCTCTTTCTTCCTGCCACTCTAGCCCCGAAGGACTTAGGACACACAACTTGTGAAAGGATTTCAGTACCAGGCACCAGGCCCGCAAGTCCTCTTGTATGATGGTAATGCAATTCTGCCTTGCTGACAAGAGAGGTTTTGGTGGCGTGTGTGGGGGTTCAGATCAGAACGCCACTGGGTCTGCCGGGGCTAGGTTGGATATCCCAGAGGTACCAAGTTTGAGCTCAAACCTTTCTCCCAGTCTCCAGACCAGAAACTTCAACTCTCTAACCTCTGACCCCTGACCTCTGACTCTTCCCCTACGTCTTCCCTTCACGACCCTTCTCACATCTGCACTCTCACAAGCCATCAGTGACACCCCTCTCTCCACGGCCAATGGAATGCGTCCCCATGCAGGCTTGGGGACATTTTTGCGTGGGCACGTGTTCCATCGACCATATAGGCTGACCGAGGGGAGGGGTTAGAGGTCAGAAAGGTAAAGGTGAGAGAGAAGAGGCCAACACACCTCACAGGGCCAACGGGAAGGGGGAAACCATTTGGGACACGCACGCTTCATCAGTGGGTGGGGAGGGAGACAGAGAGAGCACAAGTCAAAGCCTTTTTGGGGGTTCTGGGTGGCACCCAAGCAGGTTTCCTGTGGGGAATTCTGATTGGTGGGTTTAGAGTGAGCATACGTGCGTTCTCGGAAGGCTGAGACTGAGAGGGGGCCAGGGCGGCCCATCTGCAGTCCATGTAGAATGTGGGTGTTAGCGGGAAGAGGTTATATTTAATATCCAGCTGCCCCAAAGGGCCATGGTCACCAGTAAGTACTCTGTTTAAGGCAGATGTTTGGATCAATAACATTGAGGAACTGGGAGGATGCAAAGAACTGTAACTGGTGTCAAGGGAGACTGAGCCCAGCTTCTGGTGTGAGAAAACTAAACCTATATTCAAATTAGAGGGACTTTTGAATCAAGAAGGGGGTGGGAGGGGGCTGATTTATGATACTATAATGGAGAGAATAAATGAGACATTGATCCGAAGAAGGGGGAGGAAGGGAGAGAATAAACAAATGAATAGAAAACGGAAAAAGAGAATGAGGGAAATTTGAAGATGTCTGAAAGGCGAGAACTTTGTGAGCACTGGTGGCGGGTTTTTTTTGAGGGTGTGTGGGGTGTGAATTCCAAAGATCCCAGGATAGAACTGAGGTCTCAGGCAGGCTTTGGGTTGTGAAGCCCCAAGGCTGGCAGGGTGAGAACAATTTTGAACAGTGTAGACTTTTGTAGAGGACCGAGGCAGAAAACTCAGAAGCCATCTAAGAAGAGACAGATAAATTCAAGGACATTAAAAATAATAAAGTAAAATGAATAAAGTTGAACAATAAAAGATAATTCAAGGCAGGTGTGGTGGCTCATGCCTGTAACTCCAGCACTTTGGGAGGCTGAGACAGGAGGATTTCCCTGAGCTCAGGGGCTTGAGACCAGCCTGGGCAACTTGGTGAGACCCTGTCTCTATAACAGATAAAAAAAATTAGCCAGGCATGGTGGCACACACCTGTTGTCCCAGCTACTTGGAAGGTTGAGGCAGAAGGTCACCTGACCCTGGCAGGTGAAGGCTGTGATATGTATAATGCCACTTATCATGGCAACAAAAATACAATAAAATATTTAGGCATAAATGTCGCCAAAGAAGTGAAATACACCAAAAACTATAAAGCAGTGGTGGAGTAAATTAAAAAAGACACACTCATGGAAAGACAGCCCATGTTTATGGATTGGAAGAACTAATATTATAAAAATGACCACAGTACTCTACAAAATCACAACCATTTATGTAAAAACCCCAGTGATATGCTTTACAGAAATAGAAAAGGCAAATCTAAGATTCATACGGAAGCACAAAACACCCTGCATAGCCAAAGCAATCTGGAGCAAAACAACAAAGTTGGGAGCATCACACTTCCTGACTGCAAAATACATGACAAAGCTACAGAAATTGAAGCAGTAAGTTGGGGGAATATAGCAGTACACATGAAACAATGGTACAGGTTAGAGGACCCTGAAATAAATCCAAGTATACACAGTTAACTGGCAATCTAAGAGTGCATCAACAACCACTGCAACTTGAATCGAGTGTCCGCAGTCGGCAATGGTGTTTTGCGCAACATTTATGCACTTTTACTTCCCCAAAGACCACAAGTTTGGCATCCTACCAGTCAGTCTGAGTAGTGCGGACAGACGAAGAATCATGGGTGTTGTGTCCAGAATCAACCACAGACAAGAGGCCGGGACTTGTACGTTTAGGATGAAATTCTCATCATTCTCTCCACAGATGAACTTGCCGCCAGCGTCACAAGGGTATGTGAAGTCACCACCCTGGCACATAAACTCTGGAAAAATTCTCTGAAAGCAGGAATGCTTTGTACCAAATCCTTTTTCTCCAGTGCTCAGACCCGAAACGTTTTCTGCTGTCTTTGGAGCTTTGACAACAGCTCGAGGGAGATGTGGTCCAAGGGCTGGCTCATTGTCCATGGCGATTAGGCAGTGGTCCACCGTGGCTGACAGAAAGAAGCTCCAGGAGGCGGCGTCTGCGAAGCCAAAAATGCTTCTTAAAGTTAGTTTTGGCAATGATTTTTTTAAAAAACTTGACACCAAAATAAATAAGTAAAAGCATAGGCAATAAAGGTAAACACAGGCCAGGTAAACATAGGCCAGGCTCAAGTCAGTAATCCCAGCACTTTGGGAGGCTGAGGTGAGAGATTGCTTGAATCCACGAGTTCGAGACCAGCCTGGGCAACTTGGCGAGACCTCATTTCTACAATAAATCAAAAAATTAGCCAGATGTGGTGGCACGTGCCTGTAGTTCCAGCTACTTGGTAGGCTGAAGCGGAAGGATCACCTGAACCCAGCAGGTCAAGGCTGTGGTGGCTGTGAGAGTGCCACTGCACTTCACACTGGGCAACAGAGTGAGACTCCAACTCAAAAAAAAAAAAGAAAAATTGAGACAAATGGAACTAAATCGAACTTAAAAAGTTCTGCCCAGCAAAGAAAACAATCAGGGGTGAAAAGGCAACCTATGGAACGGGAGAAAATATTTGCAAACCATATCTAAAATATATAAGGAACTCATCAACACAGCAACGGTACCCAAATAATCTGATTAAAAAGTGCGTTCTGAGCGTGGTGACTCATGCCTGATAATCCCAGCACTTGGGGAGGTGGAGAGGAGAGGAATGCCTGAGCCCAGGGATTTGAGATCAGCCTGGGCAACTTGGCGAGACCTCGTCTCTACAAGAAGTCAAACAATTAGCTGGGAAAGGTGATGCATGCCTGTAGCTCCAGCTACTTGGAAGGCTGAAGTGGGAGGATCGCCTGAGTCCAGTAGGTCGAGGCTGCTGTAGCCATGAGTGTGCTAATATACTTCAGCCTGGGTGACAGAATGAGACTCCAACTAAAAAAAAAAAGATAATAATATAATATATATAGGATATATATTATATGTAATGATATATTGTAGTACACTATATAATCTATAGTTAGATCATATTCACCCTACAGATCTAACACCAGGGCTTGTTTCTTCTACAATATTGTCTTACGAACAGTAGTCACCATGCTGTACACCAGATCTCCAGAACTTAGTCATGTTGCGTTTCTGAAAATCTGTGCCCTGTGGTCACCATCTGTCCATTTCCCCTTTTTTCCTCATCCCTGGAAACCACCATTCTATTACCTGCTTCTGTGAATTCAAGTTTTTTGAGGGATTCTGATTTCATTTCCTTTAACTATGCACCCAGAACTGCAGTGGGGTTGTTGGACTATGTGGCAATTTTCATTCTAATTTTCTGAGACATCTCCGTACTGTTTTTTATGATGGCTGCACCATTTTGCATTCCCACCAGCAGTGTACAAGGGTTCGTTCCCTTTTCTCCCCATCCTCACCAACACGTGGTTATCTTCTGACATTTTGAAAAGCGCAATTCTGACAGATATGAGGCGATCGAGCTCTCATCGTGGTTTTGATTTGTATGTCCCTGATGATTTAGAGAGGTTAAGCACCTTTTCATGTACTTGCTGATAATGTGCGTCTTCGTTCGAGAACTGTTTGCTCAGGTTCCTTACCTACTTTTTATTTCATTTTATTTTAATTTTTTGGAGTCAGAGTCTCACCTGTTGCCCAGGCTGGAGTGCAGTGGCACGCTCACGGTCACTGCAGCCTCGATCTGCTGGGCTCAGGCGATCCTCCTGCCTCAGCCTTCCAAGTAGCTGGAACTATAGGCGTGTGCCACCATGCCCGGCTAATTTTTTTATTTATAATAGAGATGAGTCTCTCCAAGTTGCCCAGGCTTGTCTCAAACCCCTGGGCTCAGGTAATTCTCTTTTCCTCAGTCTCCTAAAGTGCTGGGATTATAGGCGTGAGCCACTGTGCCTGGCCAATAGATTTCAAAATAGCTAGAAGAGAATAATTCATATACTTCTAGCATAAAGAAAAAACAAATATTTAGGGCAATGAATGTCCCTAGTATATTAATTTGATCTGTACAAATTATAGAACTGTATTAAATGATCACATATGCCATGACACTGTGTACATCTCTTATTTTTTAATTAGGTTTTACTCTATCATGCTCATGGCACACTGCATGCTTGACTTCCTGGGCTCAGGTGATCCTTCTGCCTCAGCCTCAGAGTATCGCACACCACTATGCCTGGCTAATTTTTTTTTTTGTACAGACAGGGTCTCACTATGTTGCCCAGGCTGGTCTCGAACTCCTGGGTTCAAGTGACTCTCCCACCTTGGCCTCCCAAAGTGCTGGGATTACAGGTCACTGCTCCTGGTCAAGAATTTCCTTCCTTTTAAAGGCTGAATAATATTCCATTGTATGGATAGACCATGTTATGTTCATCCAATCATCTTTTTAAAAAAGAATCTATTTTTATTTTATTTTTAAAGATGTGGGGTACAATTTGGGGTTAGGTGTACAAATGGTCATTGTGCAGGTAAAGTTTGGGTTTCCTTTTGGTCCCCACTTCACCTGGTTTGAGATCAGGTACCCTTATTGAGGAAGTGTGCTCTCTCCCCTCCCCTGGCAGTTTCCCATTACTGCCAATCCCTTTCTTATAGTATTATGATCAATATTCAGGATCTGCTTATGAGTGAGAACATGTGGTATTTAGTTCCTTATTTCTGTGATAGATCACTGAGTATGATAGGCTCTGAGTCCCTCCAAGTTGCTGGAAAGTTCATAATTTTGTCCTTCTTTATGACTGTGTAATATTCCATCATCTATTCATCTTTTGATGAACACTTGGGTTGCTTTCACCTTCTGGGTTATTGTGAGTGATGCTTCTATGCACACAAGTATACAAAAAGGGGAATTTTTTAGTGCACCTGTGTTGACATCATCTTGTCTGTATTTTGGAGATCCCCTTAAAAACATGGGTTTTATAAACCCAATCTTAAATATTAGAACAGGCTGGGCATGGTGGCTCATGTCTGTAATCCCAGCATTTTTGGAAGCAGAGGTGGGAGGATCCCTTGAGGTCAGGAGTTTGAAGCCTGGGCAACATAGTGAGATGTTGACTCTACAAAAAAATACAAATAAAATTAGCTGGATATGGTAGTGCACGCCTGTAGTCCCAGCTACCTAGAAAGCTGAGGCGGGAGGATCGCTTGAGTCCAGGAATTTGAGGCTGTAGTGAGCTATGAGAACACCACTGTACTCCAGTCTGGACAACAGTCAGGCTCTGTTTCTAAAGGAATAATAAAATAGGTCGGGTGTGGTGGCTCAAGCCTGTAATCCCAGCACTTTGGGAGGCCAAGGTGAGAGGATTGCCTGAGTCCACAGGTTTGAGACCAGCCTGGGCAACTCGGCCAGACCTCATCTCTACAATATGTAAAAAAATTAGCCGGGCATGGTAGCATGTGCCTGTAGTTCTGGCTACTTGGAAGGTTGAGGCGGAAGGATCGCTGGAACTCAGTGAGTAGATGCTGGGGTGGCTGTGAGCGTGCCACTGCACTCCAGCCTGGGCCATGGAGTGAGCCTCCAACTCAAAAAAAAAAAAAAAAGAAAAAAAAACCAGAAATAATAAAATAAAGAAATAAAGTCTCCTTTCCAAATTTATAGATCTAGTGATTTTTAATTTGACAGAAATATATTTATTTTGTTGACAAAATACCCAGTCTAAGATATCTTGTTATAGCAGTCAGAAAGAATTAAGATAACATCTTACACACTGCTCTGCGTACATTTATTGCAACTAATGATTTGTTGTAATCATTTATTGCAAATAATGAACCAAAACTGATACATTATGAATGCATATATACTATTATTATATTATACCATATACATATTCTATTATGTATAATTATATATGTATATATCATATTATACTATACATATATTATATATTTATGCTATTATCATATTATGAATGTATTTATACTATTATTATAAATACACACTATTTATATTTCTTTGATTTTTTGCCTGTCATTTTTCTGTCCCTGGATCCCATGATATCTGGTGCCTTGGGTGCCTCTGATCTGTGAATGTTTGTCACACTGTCCTTGTTTGTGACACTCTGGGCAGCTTTGAGAAGGCCTTGACAGGTAGGTATCTTGCATCTTTTGTTTAGAGAACCAGTCACCCAAGTCTGCCATCCTTGAGTTTTCTTTCCTGGCAAGCAGATGCCCCCAGGAATGAACGGAAAAAAAATTTTGAAAATCGGAAAAAAAAAGCCTCACCCACCTCCCCAGGGGCAGTGGTCAGGGGTGCACCTGCTGCACGCCGAAGAAGGTCTCGTCGGCATTCCGGGAAGGCAGCAGGGGTAGGGTGAGGTTGGTGCAGAGGGTATCCCCGCGGGCCAGGGGCGTCAGGCGCTGGGAGGTCACGGTGCAGGCATACTGGAAGCTGAGACGCAGCAGGCTGATGCCACGAGCAGCCGGGGAGCAGATGCCCACGGCCAGGGTGGCCCGGCGGGGCCTAGGGGTCCACGTGGAGGAGCAATTGGTCAGCGTCACCTGGATATGCAGCCGGTAGGTGCCTTCACGGTGGACACGTAGCTGTCCGTCCACCAGCTCCAGTCCATGCAAGAAGGAGCGACCCAGGGCTGGGCCTGCCTGCCAGGACAGCCTGGGATCCTGCCGAGGGCCTGGGGACAGAGGGGGTGAGGGTTAGGGAAACTGAGGGACAGGATCATAGAGATCGGGGTCACAGAGATCGAGGGATATGAGACAGGGAGTTAGGGAGGAGGAAGGAGGGAGAGAGATACTAGGAGACAGAGAAAGACACAGAAAGAGACACACCGAGAGACACACAGACAATGTCTCGCTGTTGCCCAGGCTGGAGGGTGGTGGCATGATCATAGCTCACTGCAGCCTCCAACTCCTGAGCTCAAGGAATCCTCCCGCCTTGGCCTCCCCAAACACTGGAATTACAGGCATACGCCACCACACCCCACCTTATTTCGTGCACTTTGTTGCGCTGCCCTCTCTGTGTGTCACCTGACCCTAACTCTCCTCTCGGTCAGGGCTCCCCTGGACAATGGCTCTCTTGGAAGGATTAAACAGAACACAGGCCACAGAGGTGGTAGCTGGGATGTACAAGTGAACACCCGGTCACTGGTCAGATGCTTGGGCGTTAGGTCAACTCCCAGGACAAAGAAGTGTCCAGTGAAAAGCACGTTGTAAACATCCACGACCCCCTCCCCTGGAACAGGGTAGGGCAGGGCTACAGGTTATAGCCACTCTCCAGAGACAGACCTGAAGCCCAAATTAGAGGAAAACTACAACAGAGGGAAGGAGAGAGGGAGGGGGAGAATGAGAGAGAGAGAGAGAAGAAAAAGAAAAGAGAGAAAGAGAAGAGAAAGGGAGAGACAGAGAGAGAGAACAACAGAGAGAGAAAGGAAGAGAGAAAAGAGTAAGTGTGAGAGAGAGAAAGAGAAAGAGAGAGAAGGGAAAGGAGAGAGAGGGAGAGACAGATAGACACACCAGGGCTCAGAGGGGGTCAGGGATCCAAAGAGAAGAGAAACAGGTTTTCCCCACCACAACATGTAGTGGATTTGCACCCAGGCCTCCAGAGACCTTGACCTCTGGGGAGCGTGTGGAAGGCCAGAAGAGGAAGAGGTTAGAGAGGCGGCAGAAGGGAACAGTTCTTCCCACCCACAGGAGAATGGCTCCCTCCCCGCCTCCCTTGGGGCTCACCCCACCCCCATGGCTCCATGTCAGAGGGTGACCCTCGCCCTGGCCTGCCTGGACTCCCCACCCTCTATTTCTAAATATTCCTCCAAAAACAGACTCCTGACCCGCTTGACTCTACCGGGCATTTGACGTGTTCATTTATTTGTTGTTTGGGGCTTTCTGTCTGTGGGTGGGCGATGGAGGGGTGCTACGACACCCGGGCCTAGGGGGCTCCCAAGAATCTGTGGATTCTTCCAAGGGAGGGGACCCGTGGGGGAAGGAGCCGGGTCCCAACAGATTCCTGTCGTCTCGCTCCATCACTCCCTTTCTCTTTCATTCTCTCTTGCTGGCTCCCTCTCCTGCTCTGGCTCTTTTTGTCTTCTTCCTCTCACTCTCTCTCTCTCTCTGTCTCTCCTTTG
>NW_007245885.1:99318-109652 GCF_000164805.1 Carlito syrichta
GCAGCTCAGCCATGTCCCACTGGAAAAAAAGACCAGACAAGAACACGAACTTGAGCACGCAGGTTTGCAGCGTCCCCTTAGTCAGGGGGCCCCTTTTCTCCATCCACCCCTCATCGCAGTCCGCGGCACTTGTGATTCGTTTTTTTAGAGACATCTTAAAGAGGAAGTAGGTTTGAGCCAGCAGCAGCGTAGAGACAAGGACCCTCAAAGGACCGTTCCTGGATGTCACCCAGCAGGCGGGCGGGAGTGCGCCCGGGCCACACACCAGCCTCCCTTCCCTGCAGAGGCTTTCTGCGCTTGCTGTGCCGTCTGTCCCAGGAAGCCCCCTTTCCCCAGCCGGCTTTGTGAAGCCCCCAGCAGTCCATGAGTCAGTCGGTGGGGGAACACCAGGGACGAGTCATCTTCTACGCTCACATCGGACTCACCTTTCCAGGCCGGGATCTCCCGGCACCTCCGGGCAGGGCTGGGGGTCCCCGAGCCCTACCGGCAGTCTCTGTGTCTTCTTCTGCCTCTGTCTCTGTCTCTCTTCTTCTCTCTTTTTGTCTCTGTCTCATCCTCTCTCCCTCTCTCTCTCTCTCTCTCTCTCTCTCTCTCCCTCCCTCCTTCCTTTTGTCTTTGTGTCTGTATCTCACTTCTCTCTCTGTCTGCTTCCATCTCCTTCCTCTCACTTTGTCTCAAAGACCCTCAAAGTTCCCTTCCTGGATGTCACCCGGCAGGCGGCCTCTTTTTACCCCTCTCATTCTGATTCTGTCTTTCCTGTCGTCCTATGTCCACCTCCTCCCAGGGCATGGTCTCCCCGGTTCCCAACCCAGAGGCCCCAGGCTCCGTGAGGATGCAAAGCGTGCTGTGGCCGATGTGCCTGCTGTCCACCCTTCCTTCTTCTTTTTATTTTGTTTAGAAATAAAGCCTCGCTCTGCCACCCAGGCTGAAGTGCGGTGGCACAATCCACTTCCTGGACCCAGGCGATCCTTCCACCTCAACCTCCCGAGTAGCTGGGACTACAGGTGCACGCCAAGGCACCTGGCGAACTGTTTAAAAAGAACTTTGTAGCGATGAGGTCTTGCTATGTCGCCCAGGCTGCTCTCCAACTCCTGGGCTCAAGGGATCCTCCCAACTCAGCCTCCCTAAGTGCTGGGGTTAAGGTGTGAACCATAGTGCATAGCTTATTATTATCATTGTTTTAATTTTTTGTCGAGACAAAGCCTCACTATGTTGCCCAGGCTGGTCTCCAACTCCTGATCCTGAAGCGATCCTCTCTCCTCGGCCTCCCCGAGTGCTAGAGTTAAAGGCATGAGCCACAGCACACAGATGATGATGATTATTACTATTATTAATTTTTGCAGAGACAAGGTCTCCCCATGTTGCCCAGGCTGGTCTCCAACTCCTGATCCTGAAGCGATCCTCCCTCCTCGGCCTCCCAAAGTGCTAGAATTAAAGGCACCAGCCACCGCACACAGCTTATTATTATTACTATTATTCATTTTAATTTTTGTTGAGACACGGTCTCCCTGTGTTGCCCAGGCTGGCCTCCAAGCCACAGCGCCCCACCTGCTTCCCCTTCACCCCGACTCCTCCCCCCAGCCCCCGACTCACCCCAGAGGCCTCCCGTTGTGCGCGATGCTGGTTGTTGAAGATACAGTAAATCACCAAGCCCAGCAATGCAAGCATAAATGTCCGCTGGGCCCACACCCAGGGCAGGCGGGGCAAGGAGCAGCCCGAGCCCTCCTCCATCGCGGCGGTGTGCCACCCTCGGGTGCCGCGAGAGCGAGGGGCCCGCGGAGGGCTGCCGAGAAGGGGGAAGGAAACCTCAGCCCCCTCCGACGGCTCCAGCGCGACTGCGAGCCCAGACCTGCCAAGGGCCAGGCCCGCCTTTTCTCTGGGGATGTCCGGCCGAGTGGAGTGACTGGTACGGTTCACCGGGGAGGGGGGGGAAATCCCCTACTGTACCCGTCCCGGCTGTCAGGGGTGGGGCAGTTGCCAGGATGGGCCGGGGCGTGGCCCGGGATGGGGGCCCGAGTTGCCGGCCTCACCCTGACCTCCAGGGAGGGGACAGTCCCTCTTCCCCCTGGACTCCCCGCCACACCCTCCTGGCGCTCTGTCATTCATTCCACACACCTTCCTTGAACGTCTATGAGGGACAAGGAGACCGGGTCCTGGGTAGGAGGGGCAAGGGCGGAATTCAGGAATTGGGAGGGCTCTTCCTGGTACTCTCCTCCATTTTCCCAGCCTCCCTGGCAGTCAGGTGGGGCCGGGTGACCGACCTGCCAGATGCCAGGAGAGAGAAAGTGACCATCACTTCTGTGACTGGCTGATAGAAGTCGTCCACACAGTACGTCCATTCTTTCCTCCTCTGCATTCTTGGAGGTCTCCTGTTTTTTTTTTTAATTTTTTTGAGTTGGGGTCTCACTCTGTTGCCCAGGCTGCAGTGCAGTGGCACGATCACAGCTCACTGAAGCCTCCACCTCCTGGGCTCCGGTGATCCTCCCATCTCAGCCTCCCAAGTAGCTGGGACCACAGGTGTGTGTTACCACGTCTGGCTAGTTTTTTTATTATTATTATTTTTTTGGTAGAGACAGGTTCTTGCTATGCTGCCCAGCTGGTCTCAAACTCCTAGGCTCAAGCAATCCACCCTCCTTGACATCCCAAAGTGCTGGGGTTACAGGTGTGAGACACCACACCCCAGGCAGCCTCCTGTCCTTGGTTGTAGTGGGTTGAATCCTGCCCTCACCCCTCCCCCCCAAATTCATGTCCCCTGAGACATCAGGATGTAACCTCTTTTGGTAATTGGGATTTTGCAGATGTAATTAGTTTAAGACGAGGTCTGGTAGGGCGCAGAGGCTCAGACCTGTAATCCCAGCATTTTGGGAGGCTGAGGCAGGAGGATCATTTGGGAGCAGGAGTTTGAGACCAGCCTGGGTAACACAGTGAGACCTTGTCTCTACAAAATAAAAAAGCTACTTGGGAGGCTGAGGTGGGAGAGCTGCTTGAGCTCAGGAGATCAAGGCTGCAGTGAGCTGCAATCATGCCTGGGCATGATCCAGTTGTACTCTGGTGTGGGCAACAGAGACTAGTCCTACTAACAGTTCCGTTTTTCCTCGGAGGAGGTCAGAGAGGGAGACCACCAGAAGCAGGTCAGAGAGACTCTAACTCAAACAAACAGACAAACAAAGTGAGAGATGAAAGTGGCCTGACCTGGGTTGTAACAAGGAGGCAGAGTCAGAAGAGATTTCAGGGCTTGAGCCAACAGCATTTGCTGGTCTGGGGATTGGGCAGGTTAAGGAAAGGGGTCAAACAGATCCAGAATTTTGGGGGTTTGGGCACTCAGCATATATTTCCTGAGGCTCCCAAGAACGAAATAAATTTCATTTCCTTCCCTGAAGCCCTAGGGTCCTAGCTCTGGGCTGGATTACCTGGCAGTAACCTCTAAATGACCCCCACCCTCATTTATCTGATATATACGGATCTCATCTTTATATCAGCTTAAAAGATAAATAACCTAGAAGATACCTCGCTAAAAAGTGACCAATAGCCTCCAGAAAGATGGGGAAAAAAAAATAGAGCCATCAAGTTATAAAGAGAAATACAAATGCGGAAACTCATACATGATGAGAAAACTGGAAATGGAAAACTCTATGAACGACACTTTTTCTTTCAGCCCGTGGCTGATAAAGGATAAAAGTGTTTGATGGTTCAACACACTGCAAGTGTGAAAGTCACAAGGAACCTCACACCCCGATGCTGGGGTCTGAAATGGATGAAACCTCTTAGAGGTACCGCTTGTTGAAATCTGTCAGGGTGCCAACATGGACTTCCCTCAGCCCAGAAACAGGACTGCAAGGATTTCCTCCCTTCCTTCCTTCTCTCTCTCTTTTTCTTTCCCTCTCTCCCCTCCTTTTCTTTCTCTCCCTCCTTTCTTCCGTCTTTCTTTCTTTCTCTCTCTCCCTCCTCCTCTCTCTTTCCTTTTCTCTCCCTCTCCTCTCTCCTCTCTTCTCTCTCTCTTTCATTGGGGTCTCACTCTGTCGTCTAGGCTGGAGTGCAGTGGCATAATCATTGCCCACCACCGCCTTGACCTCCTGGGCTCAGACAGTCCTTCCACTTCAGTATCCCAAGTAGCTGGGAATACAGGTGCTCGCCACTACGCCTGGCTAATTTATTTTTATTTCTGTAGTGATGAGGTCTCACTGTGTTGACTAAGCTGGTCTTGAATTCCCATGCCCAAGCAATCCTCCTGCCCTGGCCTCCCGAAGGGCTGGGATGACAGGTATGAGCCATTGTGCCCAGCCTAAGGATTTTTATTTCATAAGCATACTTGCACCCACCACAGAAGCAGATATACACACACCAATTCATTGTGGCATGATTTTTTGTAACACAGGGACACCAGCAACAAACCAAGGACCCATCCGTGATTCAGGGCTGAGTTCCATTCTAAGGACATGGCAGATTTCCCCTACTCGGACTTCACAAGAACCCTATGAAGAGAGCCCTACGAGGATTTCCATTTTTCCTAGACACACATCAGAGAGGGGAGCCCGCCGGCTCCATCCCCCCCTTGCTGGGTGGAGCTTGGGGCGGGAGGTGCTGGGTTTGCATCATGTGCCTGAAGAACCTTGACTTTCTTATGCCACTTGCTTGGTGACTTCAGCAGGGCTTCAACTGATCGCAGCTAGACCTCTGAAGTTCTGTGGAAGGTCATGCACATCTTCTGTGGTGTTTCTGGGGGAGATTTTCCGAAACCACGGTTTCTCCGCCTGCAGATTTTACAGTTGAGGCTGCGGGACCAGCGTCCCACTGGCCTCACCAACTAACCCCTTAACTCTCTCGCTATTTCTCTCCCTCTAAGTCAGGGGAATCACAAGGTTATGCAGAGGCGTTGACGGGGGAGGCTCAGGGAGCAACTGGAACGCAGAAAGTAAGATCACTTTCCCCCTAAGGGAAGCCTGAAGCCCACCAGTCTGATGCTGGCCTGCCTCTGCTTTCTCCATGAGACCTTGGAAATGTCTGCCTCTCTTCTCTGCCCCCAGAAGCCGAGCAAGCTGCCACATTGGGCTTTCTCTCTGCCCCTCTGCTTTCCTTTTGCTGTGGTTGACTCCAAGTGACCCCAGGGATGTGCCACTTGGTGTTATCCTTGCCAGAGTCCAACAGGGAAGAGACAGAGACCTTTCAGCTTACAGCTTTTCCTTTAACCCCATATCATGTCTCCCACTCCTGGGATTTCTGCGGGAGAGGGGGTGTGGAGACATCTCTGTCAGAGCATTAATTCCAACTCCTCTATCTCCGTCCCCTTCTCTATCCCACAAGCCAGTAGGACTGGGAGAGTCAGATGCAAAAGCAAGCAGCAAGGCTGGGCGTGGTGGCTCACACCTGTAACCCCAGCATGTTGGGAGGCTGAGGTGGGAGGATTGCTTGAATCCAGGAGTGTGAGACCAGCCTGGGCAACATGGTGAGACCCCATCTCTACAAAAATAAATTTAAAAAACAAAAATTAGCTGGGCATGGTGGCATACATCTGTAGTCCCAGCTACTCAGGAAATCAAGGCAGAACAACCCTCTGAGTGAGTCCAGGAAGTCAAGGCTGCGGTGAGTCGTGATTGTACCACTGCCCTCCAGCCTGGGCAACAGAGCAAGACCCTGACTCAGAAAAATAAAAATAAAAAGTAAGCAACAGGAAACAGTTTTCTCCTACGTGAAAATCATGGCTGGTTTGTCATCACTGCTCTGCGAAGTCCTGAGGAGCCCAAATTCCTTCTCTCCTGTGCCTCTGATACCTCAAAAGTGATGTCCTTGTCTGCAGGGTACAAGATGGAGCACCAGCATCAGGACAGGAAGCAAGAGACTGAAAAAGTGAAGGGAAGGTATGACTACTTTCCTGTCTTTAAGGGAAGTGTTTGCACGAGTCAATTCCGCTCACAACCCGTTGGCCAGGACCTAGTCACGTGACTCAAACAAGGGAGACTGGGAAGTGTAGTTCTTCTTCTGAACAATGCTGTACGCAGCTGAGACTCAAGGGTTCTATCACTACAACTTTAGAATCTTGTGCCTCAGGTGCAAATTTCAAGGGGGCACCTTGAACCTACATTATCATTCAGGTTCCATAGTTTTCTTTTTCTTTTTCTTTTTTTTTTTTTTTTTTTGAGTTAGGGGTCTCACTCTGTTGACAGGCTGGAATGCAGCCGTGCAATAACAGCCCACTTCGGCCTTGAATTCCTGGGTTCAAGCATTCCTTCTGTCTCAGCCTCCCAAATAGCTGGGACCACAGATGCATACCACCACCACACCCAGATAATTTTTTGATTTTTTTTGTAGAGACGAAGTCTCCCTAGGTTGCCCAGGCAGATCTCGAACTCCTGGGCTCAAGCAATCCTTCTGCCTTGGCCTCCCAAAGTGCTGGAATTACAGACATAAGCCACTGAGCCCAGTCTCCATAGTTTAAATTAGGGTTCACTATTGGTATATATTCTGTGGATTCTGAGAAATGTATAATGACATGTATTCACTCTTGCAGTATCAGACAGAATAGTTTCACTGCTCTGAAACTCTTCTGCTTCAACTATTTATTGCTCCATCTTCCTAATCCCTGAAAACCACTATTTTAAAAAATTATCTTTGTGCTTTTGTCTTTTCCAGAATAGTTGGAGTGGTCATGAGATCATTTAACTTTAATTACCTCCTTAAAGGCCCTGTCTCCAAACACATTCACATTAGGGGTTAGGGCTTTAGCATATGCATTTAGAGGGGACAAAATTCAGTTCTTAGCATTTTGCGTCCTGTGGCTTGGTGAATTCACTAATAGTTCTACTAGAATTTTGTAGCTTCCTTAGGGTTTTTGTCATAGCTGATCATGCAAATCTGTAAATAGAAACAGTTTAATCCTTCACTTAAGATAATTATGTCTTTTATTTATTTTTCTTGCCATATTGCACTGGCCAGGATATCCTGGACAATGATGAAAAGAAGCAATAAGGGTAGACAAACTTGTGTTTTTACTGATTTTAGGTACAAAGCATTATTAGTCTTTCATTATGGAGTATGTTACCTGTAGGTTTTTTGTAGATACCCTTTACCAGGTTGAGGATGGTCTCTTCTGTCCTGGTTTACGGAGATTTTTTTTTTTTAATCATGAAAGAATTTTGATTAGCTGGGCATGGTTGTATGTGCCTGTAGTTCAACTACTTGGAATGCTGAGGCAGAAGGATCACCTGAGCCCAGCAGGTTGACACTGGGGTGGCCATGAACGTGCCACTGCAGTCCAGCCTGGGCAACAGAGTGAGACTCTGACTCAAAAACTATATATATACAAAAAAAAGAGTTGAATTTTGTTAAGTTATTTTGCTGTGTTAAAATAATTGAAGGTATTTTATGGATTTTTTTCTTTACTCTATTTTCAGATATTAAAACAACTTTGCATTCTTTAGATAAATCTCCTTTGGTTATGTTTTATTGCCCTTTTAACAGATTGTTGAATTTGATATACTCAATTTTGTTTAGGATTCTTGCATCTATGTTCAAGGAGATTGATTTGCTGCTTTCTATCTTTTCTTTTTTTTTTTGAGTTGGAGTCTCACTCTGTCGCCCAGACTGGAGTGCGGTGGCCGCTCCCGGCCACCACAGCCTCGACCTGCTGGGCTCCGGGGATCCTTCCGCCTCAGCCTTCCAAATAGCCGGAATTACAGGCATGTGCTACCACGCCCGGCTGAGTTTTTGATTTATTGTAGAGATGAAGTTTCGCCTGCCCAGGCAGGTCTCGAACCCGCGGGCTCAGGCAATCCACTCACCTCAGCCTCCCAAAGGCGCGGGATTACAGGCTGAGCCACCGAGCCCGGCTTGATTTTTTGATTTATTGTAGAGATGAGGTCTCACCAAGTTGCCCAGGTGGGTCGTGAACCCGTGGGCTCAGGCAATCCATTCACCTCGGCCTCCCAAAGCATGGGATTACAGGCTGAGCCACCAAGCCCAGAGCTGTTTTCTTTCTTTCTTTTTTTTTTTTGATTTGACATTTCACTCCGTTGCCCAGGCTGGAGTGCAGTGGCATGCTCACAGTCACCCCAGTGTCGACCTGCTGGACTCCAGCAATCCTTCCACCTCAGCCTTCCAAGTAGCCAGAACCACAGGCCCACGCTACCACGCCCAGCTGAGTTTTTGATTTGTTGCAGAGATGAGTTCTCATCAAGTTGCCCAGGCTGTTCTCCAACCCGTGGGCTTGGGTAATCCCCTCACCTCAGCCTCCCAAAGTGCTGGGATGACAGGTTTGAGCCACTACACCCAGCCCACTACTTTCTTTTCTTATGATGTCATTGTCTGGTCCAGGATTAGGGTAATTCTGGTCTTATATGATGAGTTGAGACTTTTCCCACTTCTTCTATGTTCTTAAAGAGCTTACATAGAATTGGGGTTATTTATTTCTCCCATCCAGGTGCTAATCAGTCCGAATCCTGCTTAGTTTCCGAGATCAGATAAAATCAGTGTGTTCAGGGTGGTATGGCATAGACAGTGTAATTTATTTCTTAAAAGTGTGTGATACTTTTTTTGAGACCAGTGAAGCCATCTGAGTTTGGAGTTTTCTTTATGGGAAGACTTTTCATGATATATTTAATTTCTTTCATAGTAAGGAATGATTCAAATTTTGTATTTCTTCTTTGGTCAGCTTTGGCAGTTTTTTCTTCCATGGAATTTGTCCATGCAATTAAATTTTTGGCATTTATTATACTCATTTCCCCCTTATTATCATTTAATGTCTAGGATCTGTAGCAAGGGCATAAAATTCAGTCCATGACATCTTGTCTCCTGTGACTTGCTGAATTCACTAGTAGTTCTACTAGATTTTTGTGAATTTTTATCTTTTATTCCTGAGGTTGGTCATTTGAGCCTTTCCTTGATGAGTCAAACTCGAGGTTTATTTATTTTATTGATCTTTTCAAAAACCAGTTTTTATGTATTTTTTCAGATAGCTTCATTTAGGTATATGCGATATACCATCAAATGCACATATTTTGACCCGGCATGGTGGCTTACGCCTGTAATCCCAGCACTTTGGGAGGCAGAGGTGAGAGGATTGCCTGAACCCATGGGTTCAAGACCAGCCTGGGCAGCTTGGAAAGACCTCACCTCTACAATAAATCAAAAAAATTAGCCAGGAGTAGTGACATGTGCCTGTAGTTCCAGCTACTTGGAAGGCTGAGGTGAAAGGGTCACCTGAGCCCAGCAGGTGGAGGCTACAGTGGCTGCAAGCATGCCACTGCACTCCAGGCTGGGTGACAGAGTGAGACTCCAACTAAAAAAAAAAATTAAATGCATGTTTTTAAAGTCTATAATTTGACGACTTTTGATATATGTATAACTATCACGACAGTCAAGATGATAAGCATATTCATTACCCGCCCCCAAGTCTCGTTGTACCCCTCTGTGATTTCCTTCTCCCCTAATTCCAACTCCCTCAGCCATAGGCACTTACTCACCATCTTCCTGTCATTATAAATGTCTCAGTCCATTTGTGTGCAACAAAGGAATTCCTGAGGGTGGGTAATCTATGGGGAAAGGGGAGCACACTTCATCAATAAGAGTACCTGCACAATGAATATTTGTATACCTAACCCTTAACTGTACCCCACAACTTTAAAATAAAATATATATTATAAAAAAAGAAAAGCGGTCTATTGTGAAATCAGAGAAGTCTTTTTTGAGACCTAAAGAGTGAACAGATCATCCTGTTTCTCTGTCTCATAGCAAGTCCTCTTGAATATATTAAAATCATTTAAAAAAAAAAAAGAAAGAAAAAAGATTTAGGCGGGGCATGGAGGCTTACACCTATAATCCCAGAACTAGGTATACTTTTGATCTCCCATATGGTCTACCATATGGTGTATACTGAAGAATGTTCTATGTGCACTTGAGAAGAAATGTGTATTCTGCTGATGTTATGTACAATTTTCTGTATATGTCTATGAGGTATAATTAATTTATAGCATGGTTCAAGTCCTTTATTTGTTTACCTCTTCTGACTGTTCTATTTATTATCAAAAGTGGTGTACTAGCTGGGTGTGGTGGCTCATGCCTGTAATCCCAGCACTTTGAGAGGCAGAGGTGAAAGGATTGCCTGAGCCCAGGGGTTCGAGACCAGCCTGAGCAACTTGGCGAGACCTCGTCTCTACAATAAATTTTTTAAAAATTAGCTGGGCATGGTGGCACGCACCTGTAGCTCCAGCTACTCAGAAGGCTGAGGTGAAAGGGTGGCCTGAGTCCAGCAGGTCAAGGCTGTAGTAGCTGTGAGCATGCCACTGCATTCCAGCCTGGGTGACAGAGTGAGACCTCAACTCAAAAAAAAAAAAAAAAAAAAA
>NW_007245885.1:109672-114986 GCF_000164805.1 Carlito syrichta
AAAAAAAAAAAGACTAACATCTTCAACTATTATTCTACAGCAATTCATTTATCTCTTTAATTCTGTCAATTTTGCTTCATATATTTTAGGGCTCCTTTGTTAGGTATACCTATATTTATAACTTTTATCACTTTTTGCTTTATTGAAACTTTATCAATATATAATGTCCTTTTTTGCTTATTGTAACCTTTTTTATTTAAAACTGATTTTGTCTGACAAGAATACAACCTCCCCAGCTCTCTCTTGGTTACTATTTGAATGGAATATCTTTTATATCTTTTTAGCTTCAGTCTCTGTGTCTTCCTATCTAAAGTGGCTTTATTTTGTAGACAGATCATGTTTTTTCAATCCGATCTACCAATCGCTTCATTTTAATAAGAAAGCTTAATTCATTTATATGTAAGGCAATTTGTGATAACGAAGGGTTTTCTTCTGCCATTTGACTATTTCTTTCCTATATGTGATATTTTTTTGTTCTCCATTGATCTATTGCTACTTTTGTTTGTATTTAATTGAGTTTTTTGTAGGGCACTATTTTGATTCCCTTTTCCTTTCCTTTTCTGTTTTATTTTTCCAATTATTTTCTTTGTGGTTACCTTGTGCATTGCAACTAACATGTTAACTTTATAACAGCTTAGTTTGAACCACACTAACTTATTTTCAATGATATCAACATCTCGGCTCCTAGGCATCAACGTCTCTTCTCCTTTGTATTGTTATTTTCACATATTGCATTTTAATATGATATGCTCCCTTTAACGTAGATATATAAATACTGTTCTGTGCATTTACCTTTTAAATAATGTAAGAAAAAAAGAGAACTTATAAAGTGAAATTATAGCAATATGTTAGCATTTACATTTGACTACTTAGTTATTTTTTTTTTCTTTCTTCTGTGTTTAATACTTTCTTAAGTGTTTTTTGTAGAGCTGGTCTGAGGGAGGTGTAAACTCTTAGGGATTGAATGTCTGGGAAAGATTTTAATTCTCCATCACTGATGAAACTTAGCTTAGCCGGGTGGGTAATTCTTGATTGAAATTGTTTGAAGATTGTTAACTTTGTTAACTTTGAAGATTGAGCTCCAATCTCTCCTAGCCTGAACTGTTTCCATAGATAAATCTGCTGCTATTCTAATTGGTCTTCCTTGATAGGTAGTCTGACCTTTCTCTCTTGCTACCTTTAGGATTTTTTTCTTTTATACCTACTTTGTATAAGTAAATTACTATATGTCTAGGAGTTGGTCTTCTCACTTGTCTTGCAGGCGTTCTCTGAATCTCTTGTGTTTGAATGGTCATGTCTCTGATGAGAGAAGTTTTCTTGGATAACTTCAAGGAATGTTTGTTCCAGGGTGGTCCCTGTCTCTCTATCTGCCTCAGAAATTCCAATTAATCTTAGGTTCGGCCTCTTGATATAATCACTTATCTCTTGGAGGCTTTGTTCTGTCTTTTAAAGCTTCTTTTCTATGTTTTTAACAGTTTAGGTTAGTTCCATATTTTGGTCTCCAAGCGCTGAGATTCTTTCTTCTCCTTGGTTAATTCTGCTTTCTGTGCTTATCAGTTTGCTATTTATTTCATTCATTGTGTTATTTATTGCTGTTATCTCAATTATCAATGCCCTCATTCTTTCCTCTTGTCTTTCCTCATTTCTATTTATTCTCTCTATTAATATCTTGATATCTGGGTTTGTGGTTTGAAACCAGTTGTTCTGGGGCTCTTACTTGTTTGAGTTTCAAAGTCTGTATCCTCAGTTGTCCACCCAGAGGTCTGTATGAGACTCATACTCTTCCTTTGTTTTTTCTTCATTTGTGTAGGTTTTCCTCCCCTCTACCATCCTGGCCTTTTTAAAAAACCTCTTCTTGAATTCTATTGTTTAGTGATAGAAAGATAGCTTTTACTTCTGTTTGTTCAGTCTCCTATTCTTTCTTATGTAGATCCTCTGGCTTTGTTCAATTCTGAACCTGGACTGGGGATGGGGAGCTGTGCTTTTTGCAGTTTTGAGATTTAATTAAGGGAGAAGCTGTGATTCAGAAGAAATCTGCAGATCCCTGTATTTGCTGACAGGTGTGTTGGCTTTCTGGAAAGCACTTCCCACTACCTTGCAATCTGTCCATGCAGTGGGGGTGTATGTTTGTCCTCTAAAAGCAAAATGAGATAAGAAAAAGGAAGAGAATGGGAAAAGGAAGGAGGAAGAGGAAAGAAGGTGGAGAGAGAGAAGGAGAAGAGAGAAAACAGACAGGCATACCAACTAACAAATAAACAGAGGAACAAACAAAGACAGAAAAACAAATACAGACAATCATACAACAAGCAAACAAACAAATGAATAAACAAAAAAACCCCTGTTGAAGCACTTGCCCTCAAAAATACCCATACACAAACAGAAAATCTTAAAAAAACACATTAAAATAACAGAAACAAAGCAAGTATGAAAATGTAAACAAAAATAGGAAGAAAGAAGAAAAACACAGAAACTAAACAAACACACAAAAAACTTGCTCTGTGGCCTTTTGTGTAATTCCAGATCCCTTTCGGCTGCCATGGATGCATTGAGGAGCAGCTCTGGTCTCCAGCCTATCCCCTCCACTCTCAAGTGCTGGCGGATAGGTTTGCTCTCAACATGGGTCAGATGCCCCATGGACTACAGTGGGAGGAGGATGGACCAGATCCGGACTCACCCACCTTTACTGCTGGTGCTGCTGGTGTCAAGTCTCCCACTCAGATCTGACCAGTCTGTGCCTGTTTCTGCGTGGGAGAGGGGCGTCTGGTTCTCCAAGTCCCTAGCCTCTGAGTACCAGGTCAAAGGAGAGACAGAGCTGGGTGGGGCAGTGCAGATCTCTGCCCAGTCCTGGGAAAGAGAAGATGGCACCAGTGGGCATCTCCTCACTGTGGTGGGGTTCCATTCCAGATTTTGACACCCTGCCCTCTCCACTGTTTCTGGGGCTCATGCCTGGTCTCCTGCTGCAGGTGATGGCATGGGCCAGGTTCAAGGTGGAGTCTGCTGCCTCCTCTCAAGAGAGCCCCAAGAATGGCTGATGATCCTGTGTGTCGGGGGGCTTTAATCTCAGAGCAGTGGTGGGTTGCAGTCACCTCCGGAGGAGAGCCCCAGGGCATGAACCCAAGTCTCCCCTCAGAGGGACTTTCACTCACCCACCAGCACACACCCACTCACACTATCTTTATGGACACTTGCTTTTGCAGAGACTAACACACTTCTGACTTGTTCCATCACCATCTTGCCTCCTCCCTGGTTATCTTTTTTTTTTTTAGATTGAAAAATATAGTTCATTTAGAACGCAAATGAGAGGGGCTGGGGGAAAGAGAGGATTCACCTCCCCAAGGGGGCCAAAGCTAGGAAAGCATGGCAGTCATAGCTCAAAGATAACAACATAGTTAAATGTAAATGCTAACCTATTGTTGTAATTTTGGTTTGTAAGAGCCATCTGGCAGGCCAGAGTTTAGCAAAGCATTGGCCTACTGTGTAGTTATCTTTACTGGCATTTTAAATTTCTTTTTATGGCTTTGAGTTACTGTTTAGTGTTCTTTTATTCAGCCTAAAGAACTTCCTTTAGCATTTCTTTTAGGGAAAGTCTATTGGTAGTGAACTCTCTCAGCTTTCTTGGTCTAGAAATATCTCAATTTCTCCCTCTTTCTTAAAAGATAATTTGCCAGGTAAGGAATTCTTAGTTGGCAGTTTTTTTCTTTCAGCTGCTAATCTTATTGCGGGTCCCTTGTTCATGATGTTACTTTCCTCTTGCTGCTTTCAAACTCTCTCTTTGTCTTTGTTTTTTGACAATTGGATGATAATATGTGGGGCCAAAGAGATCAAGAAAGAGTTTATTCTGCTTGGAATTTATTGGTTTCCTTGGATGGATGTGCATATTCATGTCTTTCATTAGATTTAGGAAGTTTGGGGCCATTATTATTTCAATTTTTTTGTCTCATTCTCTCTGTCTTCTCTCTCTGGGGCTATTATGATGTGTTTGTTGGTAGACTTGTTGGTACCTTGTAGAGTCCCTCGGGTTTTGCTCATTTTTCTTCATTTTTTTTCTTTCTGCTTCTCAGGTTTGTTAGCTTCTCAGATTTGTTATCTTCACATTTGTTGATCTTCCTTCTACCTGCCCCAATCTGCTGTTGAATGTTTCTTTTCTTTTTTTTGAGTTGGAGTCTCACTCGGTCACCCAGACTGGAGTGCAGTGGCCACTCCTGGTCACCGCAGCCTCGCCCGCTGGGCTCCGGCGATCCTTCCGCCTCAGCCTTCCAAGTAGCCAGAATTACAGGTGCGCGCTACCATGCCCGGCTGATTTTTTGATTTAGTGTAGAGATGAGGTCTCGCTGCCCAGGCGGATCTCGAACCCGCGGGCTCAGGCAATCCACTCACCTCAGCCTCCCAAAGGCGCGGGATTACAGGCTGAGCCACTGAGCCCGGCTAGATTCATTTTTATAATTCCTATCTTTTTATTGATATTCTCCAGCCATATATGTTTTTCCTGATTTCCTTTAGTTGCTTGCCCATATTTTTCTTCAGTTCGCTAAGCAGATGTGAGACAGTTGATTTAATGTCTTTGTTGTCATAGTAGTTTCAATGAGTGGGCCTCTTCAGGGATGGCATGTGTCAATTTTTTTAATTGTAAATGAGCCATACTTTACTGTTTTTTTGTATTTTTTGTAATTTTTTTGTTTATAACTGAAAATCTGAGTATTATATTATGTCGGCTCTGGAAATTTGATGCTGGTATTCCTCGTGGATTGTTGATTTCTACTTGTTGAGGAATAGAGCTGACTTTTCCAAATGATTTTTGCAACGTGTATATTCCTTGTGTGTGATCACAGAGGTTTCTTTTCTGTTATATTTGTAGTCAGCTAGTGACCTGATAAAGATTTTAATCATCTGACTCCAAAAAGTGGGGAAAGAAAAAAAAAGACACTGAGTCTTTCAATCTTCTGATAGATACCAAAAAGAAAAGGCACTGTAGCCAAGAGGGTCAAAATAAGCATCTGGTTGGTCTCTTGGGGCATTGCCAGATTCAGAGTACAAAATGCCCAAATTCTGGAGGACAAGGTTTCCACTGTCTGCCCTGGCACACAATAGTGGCTCCAGGAACAGGGTCTCTCTCCGCACTGTCTCATTGGGGCTAAGGAATGTGGACTGAAGATTGCTTCTTGCAGGCTACCCTCTTACAAAGAAGCTTGGCTTCTCTTTTCTTTTTTTTCTTTTTTTTTTTTGAGTTGGAGTCTCACTCTGTCACCCAGACTGGAGTGCAGTGGCCGCTCCCGGCCACCGCAGCCTCGACCTGCTGGGCTCCGGCGATCCTTCC
>NW_007245885.1:115097-135369 GCF_000164805.1 Carlito syrichta
CGCCTGGCTGATTTTTTGATTTATTGTAGAGATGAGATCTCGCCAAGTGGCCCAGGCGGGTCTCGAACCTGCAGGCTCAGGCAATCCACTCACTTCAGCCTCCTAAAGGCGCAGGATTACAGGCTGAGCCACCGAGCCCGGCTGGCTTCTCTTTTCATTCAGCATTCCCCTGGTGGTTATAAGTGTTTCATCAGGATCCAGAGTTTTGAAATAATTAATTCTGTCCTCCTCCCCCCAGTTTCCTGGTTATTTCCCTGAAGGGGTTGGCCTCCAGAGCTTTCTACTCTTCTGTCTTGCTTGACCTCGCTATTCGCCGACTTTGTAAAATATGCCCAAACTCACATGGCTAGTGAAACTTTCCATTCTAAAAGTTACTTGATGTGATACTTTTCCCTTCCTTCCTTCCTTCTCTTTCTTTTCTCTTTTTTTTTTCGAGTCAGGGTCTCACTCTGTCACCCAGGCTGGAGTGCATCAGGTTCACCACAGCCTCAACTTTCTGGGCTCACGCGATTCTTCCACCTCAGCCTTCCAAGTAGCTGGGACTAGAGGTGTATTCCACCATGCCTGGCTAATTTTTTCATTTTTTGTAGAGAAGAGCTTTCACTATGTTACCTAGGTTAGTCTCGAACTCCTAAGCTCAAGAAGTCTTCCCAAAGTGCCAGGATTACAGGCATGAACCACCATGCCCAGTGACATGACAAATTTCTAATAAAAACATTTAAAACTAATTTCTTTATTTTGCTCTTTAGTAATCAGTCTGTGAAAATTGCACTTAATTGGTAAAAGTGCAGGTTACAAAGATAAGATAAATGATACAATATACTTCTGGATTATTGGAAGACATAAGAGACAGTTGTAATGATTATGCCTAATGTTTTGGTTAGTAAATAGAAATAGAGAACCTTAGGGATTCGGTAGGGTTATATGAACTCTAGTTCATCTGAGAAATAAGAGATAGAAGATATGTTTGAGATATTTCTGTATTATGATGATTTCAGTCAATTAGCACATAATCATTAACATAATAAAAGATAATATCATCTCGAAAAATAGGAAAAAAGCATTTCTTAAATTTAAGATATTTTATCGTGAACAGCATTCTTAATCTGCTAGAGGGTATTAGCAAAAAATCTACAGCAGCAGCATATTTAAGGGTGAGGTATTAAAATCTTTCTGTTTTAAGTTGGGATTGGTATTGCTACTTTTTATTAACATTGTATAGGATGTTCTAACCAGTGCACTGAGGCAAAAAAAAATAAAAAAGCAAAAAGATTGAAAAGGAATAAATGAGTCATTATTTATAGATCACATTATTGTGTACATGGAAAATTCTAAAGAATCTGCCCATCTATTTAATATATTAATTCAGAAAGGTCACTGGATGCAAAGTCAAAATACAAAAACAATGGTATTTCTATATATCAACAGCAACAAGAGAAGGCATTTAAAAATTATGCTATTTACAATGGCAGTACCTTGGACTAAATCTAATGTAAGCAGTATGAGGATTCTATACCAGAAACTATAAAATGTTACTGAGAAAATGAAAGAAAATCTAAATACATAGAAGAATAGATCATGGTCAAGGAACTGGAAGATTTAATATTGTGAAAACACCAGATGATCTTTAAGAAAAACAAAACGGAGAGACTCTACTAGACACTGAATCTTATTGGAAGGCTACAATAGGTTAGAAAATGCAGTATGAGTGTAAGAAAAGAGTATAATCTAGCTGGATTACAAAAATACAAATGAAAGGTAAACCAGTAAACCATCTAAAATCTCACATAGGAGATTGTTATGTACCTTGGACGAAGCAAAGATTTTTAAAAAGTGGAACACAAAAGTACCAACTGTAAAAAAACAAACAAACTTATAAAATCAGACCACATTAAAATAAAAATAATCTGTATTTCAAGCTAGGGACAGTGGCTCATGCCTGTATTCCCAGCATTTTGGGAGGCTGATGCAGGAGAATCACTTTATAGCCCAGGAGTTTGTGACCAGCCTGGGCAACATAGCATGACCTCATCTCTACAAAAATTAAAAAATTCATTTGGTTGTGGTGGCACATGCCTGTATTCCGAACTACTTGGAAAGCTGAAGTGGAAGGATTGCCTGAGTCCCAAAGATCAAGGCTGTGGTGAGCAGTGATACCATGCCACTGCACTCCAGCTTGGGCAACAGTGAAACCCTTACTCAGAAAAAAACCCAAACAAACAAAAGATAATCTTTATTTCAAAAGGAGCCAACTCAGCTAAGAAAAAGATAATCAGCAGGGTGGGAAAAGACATTTGCAAAAATATTCCTTATTTCCAGATTCTGTAAAGAATTTCTATAAATAAAAAAGGACAACCCACTTTTAAAAGAGACAAAAGATATGAATCAGCACTTCACATAAAATAATATGCACGTGAACAGTAGACATGAAAGGGTGTTTAACCACATTACTTATCAGGATAGATGTTTCCTGTACTCTTCCCAGAAACATCAATTTGAATGACCATTCATGCACATAAATACTTTCACAAGAGCTAGAAAACTCAGCAGAGAGATCACAGCACTTGGGTGGAGCACAGAAATAAGATGTATTGATGAGGGTAGGAAGGACACCTTTGCATTATCTGCATGACGGCTTCCCCAAGCCTGAGCAGCAACCTGCTGCATGGAGGAAGAAGAGTAGAGTGAGCACCTGACTGCTCTGCGGGCCCAGTACTGGTTCCATGTCAGTAAACACGGGCCCCAGGCTGACCCCTCAGACCCAGGCTCCCAACTTATTTCATTGCCAGTCTGGCTCCCACAGTCTCAGGCCCCAGCACTGCCCCAGCCTCTGGCAGAACTCCATGGCCCCAGATTCCAGGCAGACTGGCCCCTGTGTCCCCATGTTCCAGTCTGGCACATGCAGACTCCACTTCAGGGCTTTCTCCAGGGCCAGATTGGCCCCTGTGAGCCCAAGAGCCAGGCCCACCCCCATGAACCCTAATGCCAAAGCCAGCTATGTGGACCCAGCCTCCAAGGCCACCCCAGTGGATTCAGGAACCGGGGTCAACCTCTGTAGACCCAAGTGCCAAGCTTGTCCTCCTGTTGATGGAAGTACCAGGCCAGCCCTCCCAAGGACTCCAGCAGCAAGTCCACCTGCAACCTTCTACTAGATATTCTGCCTGGAATCTCTAGAAGGGTTAACTGGAAAAGGGATTTCCCTGCTAAAGTCAGTCTGTAAGGACTGGAAGAAGCGATTAATTCAAATTCATAGACATCAGTGCAAGGCCACAGGATCACAAATAATCAGGGAAACATGACACCATCAAAGGAACAAAATAAAGTACCAGAAACAGACCCCAGATAAATAGAGGCCTATGACCTCCTGATGAAGACTGCAAAACAATCATCCTAAAGAAGCTCAGTGAGCTACAAGAGTACACAAATAGACAACAAAATTACAAGTTCAACAGAGAAATATTAATTCTTAAAAAGAACTAAAGAGAAATTCTGGAGCTGAAGAATACAATGACTGAACTGAAAAGTTCCATGGAGAGCTTCCATGCAAACATGATCAAAAGAAAGAGCAAGAGTCAGTGAGCTTGAAGATTGATCCATTGAAATTACTATTCAAAGGAACAAGAAGATAAAAGGATAGAAAATACTGAAGAAAGTCCAAGGGACTTGTGGGATGCCATCAGGCAAAATGATATATGCATTATGGAAGTGCTCAAAAAGAAGCCAAAAAAACAAAAAGGAGAGAGACTTTATTTAAAGAGATAATGACAGAAAATTCTCTGAATCTGGAGAGAGAAATGAACATCCAGATTCATGAAGCCTGAATAATCTCAAATAGAGTAAACACAATGAGATCTTCACTGAGATACATTATAATAAAATTCTCAAAAATCAGAGACAGAGAATTTTGAGAGCAGCAAGAGAAAAGCAACTCATCACCTACAAGAAAGCCTCCACTAGATTGTCAGTAGATTTCTCAGCAGAAACATTGCAGGTCAGAAAAGAGTGGGAAGATGTATTCAAAATGTTGAAGAAAAAATAAATCTGTCCACCAAGAATACTATACACAGCAAAGCTATCCTTCCTTCAGAAATGAAAGAGAAAGACTTTTCCAGATAAACAAACACTGAGGGAGTTCATCACTACTTGACCTGCCTTACAAGAAATGATAAAGCTTAAACAAAAGGATACTAAATAAAAACATGAAAACACATGAAATATATACAACTCACTGTGTAGATAAGAAGAGAGATAAATTCAGAATATTTTAAGACTGTAATGAAGGTGTACAAGTGAATTTAAACTCTAGTATGACACAAAAGTATTAAAAATAACTATAACAACAATAATTTGTTAATGGATGCAAAATATTAAAAGATGTAAAAGGTGATATCAACCATATACAATGTTTACAGGAGTGAAGTAAAAGCATAGAGTTTATTACATGATAAAAATTAAGTGGCAGTCAGCTTAAAATATGCTGTTATAAGATGCTTATTATTATTTTTGAGTCAGGGTTTCACTCTGTCACCTAGACTGGAGTGCAGTGGCACAATCAAGGCTCACCACAGCCTCGACCTCCTGGGCTCAGGCAATCCTCCTGCCCCTGCCTCCTGAGTAGCTGGGACTATGGGAGTGCACTACCACACCCAGCTGATTATTATTATTAATATTATTATTATCACTATTATTATTATTTTATAGAGATAAGGTCTCAGTATGTTGCCTAGGCTGGTCTTGAACTCCTTGACTCAAGCAATCCTCTTGCCTTGGCTTCCCAAAGTGCTAGGATTACAGGCGTGAGTCACTGTACCCTGCCTCTAAGATGCTATATATATACCTCATGGTAACCACAAAGAACAAAACCTGTGGTAGATACACAAAGCATAAAGAGAAAAAGGTTGGGTGCTATGACTTCTAGCACTTTGGGAGGACAAGATGGGATGATGCTTGAGTCTAGGAGTTGAGACTAGTCTGGGCAACATAGCAAGACCCTGTCTCTAGAAAACATTAAAAAAGCTAACTGGGTGTGGTGGCATGTGCCTGTAGTCCTAGTTAGTCAGAAGGATTAGGCAGTATACTCGTTTGAGCCCAGGAATTTAGAAGGCTGAGGCAGGGAGATCACTTGAATCCAGGGGTCTGAAACAATAGTGAGCTATAATCACATATCACTACACTCCAGCCTGGACAACAGAGTGAACCCCTGTCTCAGAGAGAGAGAAGGAGAGAGAGAGAGAAAGAGAGAGAGAGAGAGGAATCCAAGCTTATCAGTACAAAAAAAAATCATCAAATCACAAAAGAAGACAGCAAGAGAGTTAGGAAGAAGAAAAGGAACTACAGTCAGAAAATTAGCAAAGCAGCAATAGTAAGTTCTTACTTGTCAATAATTATTTTAGATATACATGAATTAAATTCTTCAGCCAAAAGACACAGAGTGACTGAATGGATTAAAAAACCAAAGCAAGACCCACCTATATTCTGCCTACAAGAGACTCATTAACTTTTTTTTTTGCAGACGAGATCTTGCCAAGTTGCCAGGGGTGGTCTCGAACCTGCGGGTTCAGTCAATCCACTCGCCTTGGCCTCCCAAAGTGCTGGGATGACAGGCTGAGCCACTGAGCCTGGCAGAAACTCATTAACTTTTAAAGACACACGTGGGATAAAAGCCAAAAATAGAGAAAGATATTCCATGCAAGTGGTAATCAAAAGCAAGCAAGGGAAGTTGTAAAAAGTGTTGCAAAAGACCAAGAAGATCACTATATAACAATAAATGGATCAATTCATAATGAGGATATAACAATGGTCAACATATGTACTTAATTTTGGAGCACCTGATCTATAAACAAATACTAACAGATCTGAAGGGAGAAACAGAAAAGCATACAATAATAATAGAGGACTTTGCTACCCATAGTTAATAATAGACAGAACATCCAGACAGATAATGAATAAGGAAACAACAGACTTGAACAACACTATAGACCAAACGGGTCTAGCAGACATACCAGAACATTCCATCAAAAGCAGCAGAATGTGCATTTTTTTCAAGTACACTTGGAACATTCTCCAGGATCAATCATATGTTAGGCCACAAAACAAGTCTTAACAAATTTAAGGAGATTGAAATTCTATCAAGTAAACTTTCTTACCACAGTGATATAAAGCTAGAAATCAAAACAGAAAAAAAAAAAGTGGGGGGGGAAATACACAAATAGGTGGAAATTGAACAACACATTTCTGAACAATTAATGGGTCAAAGAAGAAATACAAAGAAAAATTAAAAAATATGTGGACAGTGCTAAAATAGACAAACGGCATAGCAAAACTAATGAGATGCATCAAAAGCAGTTCTAAGAGTAAAGATTATAACAATAAGTGCCTACATTAAGAATTTTTTAAAAAGCCAGGCTCGGTGGCTCAGCCTGTAATCCCGCGCCTTTGGGAGGCTGAGGTGAATGGATTGCCTGAGCCCGCGGGTTCGAGACCCGCCTGGGCAGCGAGACCTCATCTCTATAATAAATCGAAAATTAGCCAGGCGTGGCAGCACGCACCTGTAGTTCCAGCTCCTTGGAAGGCTGAGGCGGAAGGATCGCCGGAGCCCAGCAGGTCGAGGCTGCGGTGGCCGGGAGCGGCCACTGCACTTCCGTCTGGGTGACAGAGTGAGACTCCAACTCAAAAAAAAAAAAAAAAAAGAATAAAAAAGAAGCCGGGCACGATGGCTCACACCTGTAACACAGCACTTCAGGAGGTGGAGGTGAGAGGATTGCGTGAGCCCAGGGGTTCAAGACCAGCTCGGGCAACTTGGCAAGACCTCGCCTCTGCAATAAATCAAAACATTAGCCAGACGTGGTGGTGCATGACTGTAGCGACAGCCACGAGGGAAGCTGAGGCAGGATGATCGCCAGAGCCCCACAGGTCAAGGTTGTGGTGGCCATGAGTGTGCCTTTCTCTCCAGCCTGGGTGACAGAGTGAGACTCTGACTCAAAAGATATTATAGGTACATAAGTGGTTTATGTACAGGTGAAGTTTGGGCCTCCCACTGGCCCTCACTTTGTCTGGTTTGAGATCAGGTACACTTATGATGTTATGTGTCTTCTCCCCAACCCAAAAGTCTCCCGCTACTGCCAATTCCTTTCTTATAGTATTATGTTAAATGTTCAGGGTTTGCCTTTGAGTGAGAACATGTGGTACTCAGTTCTTTGTTTCTGTGATAGATCTCTGAGTATGATAGACCCTAAATCTATCCAAGCTGCTGCGAAGTTCATGATTCTGTCCTTCTTTATGACTG
Source organism: Carlito syrichta (assembly GCF_000164805.1). Lineage (NCBI taxonomy): Eukaryota > Metazoa > Chordata > Mammalia > Primates > Tarsiidae > Carlito > Carlito syrichta. Next base: position 122,383 of record NW_007245885.1, read on the forward strand.
CATAATATTCCATCTTGTATATGTACCACGTTTTAAAAATCCAATCCAGTTTTGATGGGCAGCATGGTTGGTTTCATGTTTTTGCTATTTTGAACAGTGTTGCAATAAACATGCGTGAGCAGGTATCTTTTTTGTAGAATTATTTGAGTTCCTTTGAGTATATATTCCCAGAAGGGGATTGCTGGGTCATATGGAAGACTGATTTTTTTTTGAGTTGGAGTCTCACTCTGTCGCCCAGACTGGAATTCAGTGGCCGCTCCCGGCCAGTGCAGCCTCGACCTGCTGGGCTCTGGCGATCCTTCCACTTCAGCCTTCCGAGTAGCCGGAATTACAGGCATGCGCTACCATGCCCGGTTGATTTTTTGATTTATTGTAGAGATGAGGTCTTGTCAAGTTGCCCAGGCGGGTCTCGAACCCGCGGGCTCAGGCAATCCACTCACCTCAGCCTCCCAAGGCGCGGGATTACAGGCTGAGCCACCGAGCCCAGCTGGAAGATTGATTTTTAGATCTTTTAGAAATTGTCATATTGTTTTCCACAGAGGTTGTATTAATATACACCAAACCAAAAGTTAATTGCGGAAGAAACTAACCAGAATCAGGGCAAAAAAATACATTAAATAGAGACACAAAACCACAGAAAAGATCCATGAAACTAAGAATTGGTTTTATAAAAAGATACACAAAATTGACAAAACTTTATTTAGATAAGAAAAAAAAGAGAGGAGACCCAACTAAATAAATTCAGAAATGAAGGCCGGGTGCAATAACTCATGCCTATCATTCCAATACTTTGGGGGGCCGAGGTGAGAGGATTGCCTGAGCTCACCGGTTCAAGACCAGCCTGGGCAAGTTGGTGAGACCTCATCTCTACAATAAAGCAAAAAATTAGCCAGGCACGGTGGCACGTGCCTGCAGTTCCAGCTACTTGGAAGGCTGGGGCGGAAGGATCGCCTGAACACAGCAGGTCAAGGCTGCGGTGGCTGTGAGTGTGCCACTGCCCTCCAGCCTGAGCAACAGAGTGAGACTCCAACTCAAATCAAAACAAAAAAAGTTCAGAAATGAGAGAGGAGACAATACAACGGATACTGAAATACAAAGGATCATAAGACACTATGAGACATAATTAGACACGGAGAGATTGGGTAGCTTCGAAGAAATAGACACATTTCTAGACTAAATCATGGAGAAATAGAAAATCTGAGCAGATCAGTAACTGGTAAGAAGATTGAATCAGTAATTTAAAAATATTCCAACAAAGAAAAGTCCAGGACCATATTACTTCACTGCTAAATCCTACCAAGATTTTTTTTCTTTTTCTTTTTCTTTTTGAGTTGGGGTCTCACTCTCTCAACCAGGCCGGAGTGCAGTGGCACAATCACGGCTTCCTGCAGCCTCCAGCTGCTGGGCTCAGGCAATCCTCTGGCCTCAGCCTCCCCAATAGCTGGGACTACAGGCATAAGCCAGCATGCCTGGCTAATTTTTTTTTTCTGTAGAAATTAGATCTTGCTATGTTGCCCAGGCTGGTCTTGAATTCCTGGGCTCAAGCAATGCTCCTGCCTCTATGAAGCTTTTAAAGAAAAATTAGTACTCATCTTCAAACTCTCCCAAAAATTGAAGAGGAGAGAATATTTTCAAACTAATTTTACGAGGACAACATTAAAAGGATTCTTCGCCATGATCAAGTGGGATTTATCCCTGGGCTGCGAAATGGTTCCAAGAACACTGATCAATAAATGTGACATACTCTTAACAGAATGAAAGATTAAAATCATATAATCATCTCCTTGGATGCATAAGAAGCGTTTGACAAAATTCAACACCTTTTATGAGTATTTAAAAAACAGCTTTTCAACAAATTAGGTATAGAAGGAATGTATGTTAACGTAATAAAATGTTGTATATGACAAGCTCATCATTTGTCATCGTTACATGTTGAGGTCTGACGATTAAGTTTGTGAAGTTGCCATTGTGTACTTATGTTTGCAGCACCGTACAAATCACTGTACTGGAACACTGTCCCCTGCTAACCTGATCTGACCCCCAATGACTTTTTTCTTTAATGTTGAAAGGAAGACATTTTGATGACATTCAAGGTATCAAGGATAATAAGACAACAGCTCTGATGGCCATTCCAGAAGAAGAGTTCCAAAAACTGCTTTGACGGGTGACAGGCACTGACATTGGTGCATAGCTTCCCAAGGAGAGTACTTTGAAGGTGATCGTAATGCTATTCAGCAATGAGAGATGTAACACTTTTTCTAGGATGAGTTTGAGAACTTAACTGTAAGTCCTAGGCAGAGCACTTGGGCAAGAGAAAGGGGAAAAAAAGGTATCTAAAATGGAAAGGAGAAGTAAAACTGTCTCCTTGTAGATATGATCTTATATAGAGAAAATCTTAAAGATGCCTGCCAAAAGCTGTTAGAATTAATGCACGAATTCAGCAAAGTTGCAGGATACCAAATCGACATACAAAAATCAGTGTGTTTCTCTACAGTAACAACACAATATCTGAAAAAGTAGTCAAGAAAACAATCCCATTTACATCAGAATACAAAATATTTAGGAATAAATGTAACCAAGGTGGTAAAGGATCTGTATGCTGAAAAACAGAAAACATTGATCAAAGAAAGTGTAGAGACATAATGAATGAGAAGGTATCTTATGTTCATGGATTGGAGGAATTAATATTGTTAAGATGTCCATACTATATAAAGTGATCTACAGATTCTTTTTTTTTTTTTTTTTTTTTTTTTTTGAGTTGATGTCTCATTCGGTCACCCAGACTGGAGTGCAGTGGCCGCTCCTGGCCACCGCAGCCTCGCCTGCTGGGCTCCGGCGATCCTTCTGCCTCAGCCTTCCAAGTAGCCGGAATTACAGGCATGCGCGACCACGCCCGGCTGATTTTTTGATTTATTGTAGAGATGAGGTCTTGCTGCCCAGGTGGGTCTTGAACCCGCGGGCTCAGGCAATCCACTCACCTCAGCCTCCCAAAGGCGCGGGATTACAGGCTGAGCCACCGAGCCCGGCAATTCCTTTTTTTTTTATGAGTTGGAGTTTCATTCTGTCGCCCAGACTGGAGTGCAGTGGCTGCTCCCGGCCACTGCAGCCTCAACCTGCTGGGCTCCGGCGATCCTTCCACCTCGGCCTTCCAAGTAGCTGGAACTACAGGCGTGCACTACCATGGCCCGACTGATTTTTGATTTATTGTAGAGATGAGGTCTCACCAAGTTTCCCAGGCTGGTCTCGAACCCGCAGGCTCAGGCAATCCACTCACCTCAGCCTCCCAAGGCACGGGATTACAGGCTGAGCCACCGAGCCTGGCTAAAGAAAACAATTCTAAAATTCATACGGAATCACAAAAGACCTTGAATAATTAAGGCAATCTTGAATAAAAAGAACAGAGCTGGAGACATCAACTCTGGATTTCAGAATATACGACAAAGCTATAGTAATCAAACAATATGTTACTGGCATAAAAACCGACACATAGTCCAATGGAATAGAATAGAGAGCCCAGAAATAAACCAATGCATGTACACTCAACTGATTTTGGACAAAAGCGCAAAGAACACACAATGGGGAAAAGGCAGTTTTTCAATAAATGGTCCTGGGGAAACTGGGTATCCACGTGCAGAAAAATGAAATGAGGTCCCCAATTCACAACATAACAAAAAAATCAACTCGGTGAGAGCCAGCTTTTTTGTAGCAATGGCTGCCACCGCAGCAGCAAGTTGGGGCTTTCCACCTTTCCAGAGGGATTGGGGGGCTGTTTGTCCCATCAGAAGGCCATGGTTGCCAGGGGCCTGTTAGCTGTGTTCCTGGGAGGTGGGCTAGCAGCCTGGCAGGTGAATGTTGTGGTCTTTCTATCATCCATAGGGCCTTGAGTGACTGTGGCCTGGGAGAAGGGTCCCAACTGGCTGGATCCTGGTGGTTGAGTCCTGTGCTTTCAAAGAGTCTGGGTGGCCAGCGCCTCGGCATTTGGGGGTGGCTTTATGTGTTGTGCTGTATGTCCTGCACCCTCCGCTGTCCTTGCAGGGTTTGACTGTGTCCCTGTGGCTGTTGGTACTCAGGACCCTGTTTGGGGCTCTTTTTCTTGGATCTGTGGAACTTGGGCAAGAGCTGGAATTTTGGAAAGTGGGTGCAACAGAGTCCAGGTGTTGTCCATCTGGTGTGCAGTGCAAGTTATGAGCACGTCCCTGAGTGTGTGGTTGACTTTCTCCCGCATGTGGTGAACTTTGCCCTCATTGGCTAATGCTGAGAGGCAGTGTAGGGCAGCTCTTCCTTGTGAAATGCTTTTCGAAGAACTTGGACGTGTCTTTAAAGCTTTGGGAGCTTCCAGAGGACTCTTTTGCAGTTGTTTGTAGAAAGATGTGTGTGCAAAACTGGGTTTAAAACAAACGCCGGGATCACAAGGAATTTTAGTTGTAGGGAGTGAGCCCCCAGGGCGTCCTTGCTGCTGTGAAGTTGTTTGGGTTGATTTATGAAAAAATCAGGTTTGAGTTGAGCTGTGTTACCTTGCCCTTGGCTCATAGCGTTCTTCCTCTTGTTAGGATGCTGATCTTTGGTACTGGGTGCTCTTTTAACTTATCAGGCAAAGTGGAGAGCTGTGAACTCCCCGGTAACTGTATTTATCAGAATCTCATATCACCAAATAGCCAAGCATAGCAGTACCTGTCTTACACAAACTTGGACTTCATGGTTTCTGTCACCCTACAGTGCTTCGTAAATTTGACCTTATTTCTGTGGTCTGGATGTTGTCTAACTTGAGGTCCAACTGGCCATGGAGAGCCATTTTTCAGACAGTATCATGTAAAAGCTCTTTTCCCACAAGTAGAACTTGTGTCTAAGAAGTTTTCTTCCTTCCAGTTTGGTAGAGTAGGGGATTTGAAATAAGCTACAACAGTGGTTTTGGAAGTCAGCTCTCAAGTTTTCAGTTTTAGGGGCAGCCACATGACAGAAACCACTTATAGAGAGGGTTAAAAAAAAAAAGTTGTGTTCCGTCCTTCTTGGCATTTGTAAAACCTGGGCCGCTTTAATATATCATTAAAGTGTCTTTGGATGTTTTGTGATTAATGGGGTTTTCATAACTCCCCTCTTGGGCTTGCTTAAAACGGAGTAATGATTGAGAAAGGACAAAGTTGGCTGGGCTGGTACATGTGACTCCGTTGAAAATGATTTCAAGATTGATAGGCTAATATTGTTGGCTTGCTAGCTGGCTTTCAGGAAAGCATTTCTGTCCCTCTGATCTGACCCCAGTTTGTCTTACAATATTAACTAACTTGCCAATTGAAAAAAGTTGGAGAATTTATTTTTAAACGATCACTATTGTTGAGGTGGTAAAATACTACTGATTCTGGTGAATTGCTTTTTTAATCTTAGGAAGCCTGAATGGATAGAATTTGTAGATTTGTAGAAGCATCCATGGCCAGTGACAGCCACAGTGTTCCTTTGCTCTGAAATAAGACTCTTAATTTTTTAGTTGCCAAGTTACCTCTGACATGAGTTAAGTAGAACAAATGATTCATTTTAAGGTGCTTTGAGTGTGGAAGGGTACTAACTTTCTTGAGTTTAGAGGTAAACTTATCTGCTATACTTGCATTGAGTTCTCCCAGACATTTGCAAGTAGACATATCTCTCTACAAACCAGTAAGATTTTGTACCCAAGAATCTTGGCATTAAATCCTTGACGCCTTTATGTGTGTGCTGCTGGTGTGAAATGTTTTGTGTAATATACAAAGGTAACAATAGTTGTTTCAGAAAAAAAAAAGGTAAAATCCACTTATCATATTTTCTGGAGAACATGATTTCTAAGGTTGTATTTACATATGAATAGATAGGTCAAAATCTGTCTTTTTGAAACTTAGGCTTTGTATGGTTTTGACGAAAGTCTATTTTCAGTGACACATGACACTAAACGGTAACTTTCTTGACCAAGGTATTATTAACAAAAGCTTAGTTCTACTTCTACACTGTTGGTGGGAATGCAAACTAGTACAGCTTCTGTGAAATACTGTGTAGTGATTTCTAAAAGATCTAAAAATCTACCTCCCATACAGGGATATACTTGGAGGAACTCAAATCACTCTACGAAAAAGATACCTGCACACACATGCTTATTGCAGCATTATTTCTAATAGCAAAAACATGAAACCAACAGCGCTGTCCATTGAAAGAGGACTGGATAAAAAAAATATGGTACATATGCACAATGGAATATTATGCAGCCATAAAGGACAAAATTATGAACTCTGCAGCAACTTGGATGGAGTTAGAGGCTGTAATACTGAGTGATCTATCACAGAAACAAATAACAGAGTGTCACATGTTCTCATTCATAAGCAGTCCTTAAACAACTATTGTAATACTATAAGAAAGGGATTGGCAGTAGTGGGAAACTGCCAGGGGACAGGGGACACACATCATCCACAAGGGTACCTGCATAATGAACATTTGTATACCTAACCCTGAATGGTACCTCACATATTTAAAATTAAAAAAAATTTTTTTAAAAAAGTTTAGTTGTGACATTCATTCAAGAAAGAAATGCAAATTTGCTTCCAAATAATAGAATGTAGCAGGCCACAAAAGTTTTTATTCTAGACTATAGCTGAGATTTGGAGACCCTAGGAAGGAAATTGAGTAGGTATATCTGTTTGGGGGTTTTAGTTAGGTCCTTTCTAATCTCTTATTTTTCCGTATGCAACTGTTCACTTTGCTGAAAGTAAGCAGTTTTTACTTTTATCTTTGGAGACAGAATCTCGCTCTGTCTCCCAGGCTGGAGTGCAGTGGTGCAATCATGGCTTACGGTAACCTCGAACTCCCAGGTTCATGCGATCCTTCTGCCTCAGCCTCCCAAGTAACTGGGACTACAGGTGCACGCGACCACACTTGGCTAATTTTTCTTTTTAAAGCATTTTTTTGTAGAGCTAGGGTCTTGCTTTGTTGCCCAGGCTGGTCTTGGACGCCTGGCTTCCAGTAATCCTCCCACCTCACATCCCAAAGTGCTGGGATTACAGGTGTGAGTCTCTGCGCCTGGCCCTAAGCAGTTCTTATTAATGCATTTCTGCTTCTGTGAACATTTGTGAGTGCTTAAACAGCATATACGAGACAACAGATCACCCATTCAGAGTTGGAATCTTGTTTTTCATTAGCATTATTTGACGAGGAAGAGTTGTCAATTGTAGCCTGTGCACTTGTACGTGGTTTTCTTAAGTTTAATACATTTGGTTTTAGATCGAAGTACTTAAACATGGAGTATATCTTCACCCCTAACCTTCCCAGGAAATAAGGCTTCCGGTCGAAAGTGGAAAGGTATTTGAAAAATGTCCATGCCTGTCGGTGAATTTTATTTTCTGATTTTTCCTACTTGTATTTACAGGACAAAATATATTGTTGGCTCTGCTAGGCCCTATTTTATTTTGTTTTTATTTTTTGTTTTCTTTTTTTTTTGAGTTGGAGTCTCACTGTCACCCAGGTTGGAGGACAGTGGCACGCTCACAGCCACCGCAGCCTCGGCCTGCTGGGTTTAGGCAATCCTTCCACCTTAGACTTCCCAGTAGCTGAGGCATACCACCACACCCGGCTAGTTTTTGTGATTTATTGTAGAGACGAGGTCTCACCAATTTGCCCAGGCTGGTCTCAAACCCCCGGGCTCAGGCAATCCTCTCATCTCAGGCTCAGGCAGTCCTTTCGCCTCAGCCTCCCAAAGTGCTGGGATTACAAACTGAGTCTCCACACCCGGCCAGGGCCCTATTTTTTTAAAATTGTATTTACCATATGATTTTTGTGGGCAGGCCAGAGCAGACCAACTCTTCAAAAACACTGAATTTAGATGAAAAGGTATTAATTAATTTCCTCTGGACTGAAAACAAGATCATATGCATATGTCCTGCCTCTTAAAGAATTCTGTATCTTTTTTTTTTTTTTTGAGTAGGAGTCTCACTCTGTCACACAGGCTGGAGTGCAGTGGCACGCTGTTCACAGCCACTGCAGCCTTGACCTGCTGGGCTCAGGCAATCCTTCCACCTGAGCCTTCCAAGTAGCTGGAACTACAGGTGCGCACTACCATGCCCAGCTAATTTTTTGATATATAGTAGAGATGAGGTCTCGCCAAGTTGCCCAGGCTGGCCTTGACACCATAGGTTCAGGCAATCCTCTCACCTTGGTCTCCCAAAGTACTGGGATTATAGATGTGAGCCATGGCACCGAGCCAAATTTTGTAACTTAAAGCTTCAAAAAAACCATAAGAGAATATTTTGCTTTGTCCTCTGTCTGCCTTATCTTTTTCTTTTTGTTAAACTTTCTTCATCTGTGTGCCTTTGTGGTTCCAGAATTTAAATTCTATTCTTATTTATTTTGAAAATATTTTTCAAGTTATTTGCTTCAACTTAAAAAATATTTACATTTAAATATTCACAATAAGGACATGATTTCTATAAGGTATTCTTATCATTTTGCATTTTTATAATTAAAATACTATTAATATTGAATTTCTTTCTGGGGAAAAAAAGGAGCTGTTGATTTTTTTTTTTTTTGAGTTGGAGTCTCACTCTGTCACCCAGACTGGAGTACAGTGGCCGCTCCCGGCCTCCGCAGCCTCAACCTGCTGGGGCTCCGGTGATCCTTCCACCTCAGCCTTCCAAGTAGCTGGAATTACAGGCACACGTTACCACGTCCGGCTAATTTTTTTATTTATTGTAGAGATGAGGTCTCACCAAGTTGCCCAGGCGAGTCTCGAACCCATGGGCTCAGGCGATCCACTCACCTCAGCCTCCCAAGGCACGGGATTACAGGCTGAGCCACCGAGCCTGGCTATGAGCTGTTGATTTCAACCTCACCACAAAGTTCTAGAATTTAGCTTGCAAAAAAATCTAGAGATGGGCTGGGTATGATGATCACACCTGTAATCCCAACATTTTGGGAGGCTGGGTTGAGAGGATTACCTGAGGCTGATAATTCGGGACAGAACTGGAAGGCGATGCAAGACCCTGTCCCTACAAAAAAATAGATGAATCTGAAGGAAGTTATATCATGTGAAATAATCTAGACACAGAAGAAATATACTGCATGATCTCATATATGGAATGTAAAAAATTGAACTCAAAGAAGCAGAAAGAAGAAAGGCGATTGCCGGGGGCTGGGATGTGGGGGAAATGGGCGAGTTCCAAAAAGGGTTTGAGCAGTGGAAAAAGTATCTTGATGGGTGTATTGCATCAAATGGAGAGCACTGTGAAGGTGACTGAAGTGTAAACATGTAAGAATAAATACACAATTTTTGTAAATAAATTCTGGGGTTTTGGGGTTCCTCCCTTGTAAAGGTTCAGTTATACAGGATTAATAAGTTCTGGAGGTCTAATATACAGCATGGTGTTTATAATTAATGACACTGTATTGTATACATGAAATTTGTTAAGGAGAGTAGGTCTTAAATATTCTTACCATAAAGTAAGTAACTATGTGAGATGATAGATATTTTAATCGACTTTATTGTGGCGATCATTTCAGTGTATATGTATATCAAAGTGTCCCATTTACACTTTAAATATGTACGGTTTGTATTTGTCAATTATATCTCAATAAAACTGGAACAGAGAAGCGTCGGTGGAATGCGAAGCAACCCAAATTCTCACATTTGGCTGGTGGAATTGATATAGTGTCAATCACTTTGAAAGACTGTTGGTAACCCAGGTGTGGTGGCTCACGCCTGTCATTCCAGCACTTTAGGAGGTGGAGGCGAGAGGATTGCCTGAGCCCACAGGTTGGAGACCAGCCTGGGTAACTTGGCGAGACCTCGTCTTTACAATAAATCAGAAAATTAGCTGGGCATGATGGTGTGTGCCTGTAGTTCCAGCTACTTGGAAGGCTAAAGTAAAGGATCACCTGAGCCCAGCAGGTCAGGGCTGCAGTGGCCGTGAGAGTGCCACTGCACCCCAGCCTGGGTGACGGAGACTCAGACATAAAAGAAAAAAAAAGAAAAAAAAGAAAAACTGTCTGTAATTTCTAGTTAGGTTGAACACAGGCAAATCTACTCCTAGATATATACTCCATAAAAATATATACATATGGGCCAGGTGTGGTGACTCATGCCTGTAATCTCAGTACTTTGAGAGGCCAAGGTGGGAGAATTGCTTGAACCTAGGAATTCGAGACTAGCCTGGACAACATAGCAAGACCTTGTCTCTACAAAAAAATAAAATAAAATGAAATAAAATTAGCAGGGTGAGTGGTGTGTGCCTGTAATCCCAGTTACTAGGGAAGCTGAGGGGAGTGGATCATTTGAGCCCATGAGTTGGAGGCTACGGTGAGCTGTGATCATGCCACTGCATTCCAGCCTGGATGACAGAATGAAACCCTGATTCAAAAAAAAAAAAAGAAAAGAAGAAAAAAGAGAAATGCACATATAGTTTTCAAAAGACACAAGAATGTACCACTTTTATTCATGAACTTACATGCAAACATTCTAATGAAAGTATTAACAAGCATTCAATAACATATAAATAAGACAATCTAGTGTGAATACGTCACAGCTAAGTCGGTTTATTTTAGAACGGTAAGGCTGGCTTAACATTTAAAACTCAATTCCTATAATCCAAACTGGAAACCATCCAAATGCCCAACTACAGTGGAATAAACAGTGAATAAACAGATATATTCATACCATGGACTGCTACATACCAGTAAAATGAACAAAATTCTGCCGTATGATACAACAGGGGTTAATCTCATGAACATAACATTGAACGCAGGAAGCAAGATACAGCAGAGTACATACAGTGTTCTTACATTAAAGTAAAATTTAAAAATAAGAAAACAGCCTGGGCATGGTGGTATACGTCTGGCATCCCAGCACTTTGGGAGGTCAAGGTGGGAGGATTGCTTGAGTCCAGGAGTTCAAGACCAGCCTGGGCAACATAGCGAGGCTTTGCCTCTAAAAAAAAAAAAAAAAAGGCAAAATATGTGCTGGGCATGGGGGTTCCCACCTGTAGTTCCTGCGGCTTGAGACAGAAGGATCACCTGAGCCCAGGAAGTCGAGGCTGGGGCAAGCCCTGATTGTGCCACTGCCCTCCAGCCTGGGAGTGAGACCTCAACTGAAAAAATAATAATAAAAACAAGAAAACAAATTTAAGGTGTTCGAATTCAGAATCGTATTTCCTGCGGGGGAGGAGAGAGAATAGTGTCTGAGAGGTAGAAAGAGGGAAGCTTGTTCCATGAGTGAGTTCACTTCGTGAACCCTGACTGATGGGCGCACTTTTTAAAATACCGTCGACCCTTGGACAACACAGGTTTCCACCGGGCAGGTCTCATTATATCCAGATTTTCTTCTGCCTCTGGCAGCCCTGAGACTGCAAGACCAACCCCTCCTCTTCCTCCTCCTCCTCGGGCTACTCAAGGTGACAATGACAAGAATGAAGACCCCCACGATGATCTACTTCCACTCAATGAACAGTAAATACATTTCATCTTCCTTATGATTTTCTTTTCTTTTTTTTTTTTTTCATTAATCAGTAGTTTTTATTATGGTTTTGTGGGGTACAGTTAAGGGTAGGTGTACAATGACGTTTCATTCAGGCACCCTGTAGATAAGAAGTGTTTTCCCATCCCCTGACAGATATTTGCTACTGTTAATCCCATCCCCCTCCCCCCCATAGTTTCCCAGTACCATCCGTCATTTTCTCATAGTATTGCATTGGATGTTCAAGGTCCATTATATGAGTGAGAACATGTGATATTCGGATTTTTGTTTTTGTGAGAGGTCACTCAGTATTATAGACTCTAGTTCCATCCAGGTTGCAGTGAAATTCATGATTTTGTTCTTTTTTATGGCTGCGTAGTATTCCATCGTGTATATGTACCACATTTTTTTAATCCAGTCCTCTTTTGATGGGCAGCATGGTTGTTTCCAGGTTCTTGCTATTGTGAACAATGCTGCGATAAACATACGTGTGCAGGTATCTTTTTTATAGAGTGATTTGTGTTCTTCAGGGTATATTCCCAGTAGGGGGATTGCAGGGTCATATGGAAGGTCAATTTTTAGAGCTTTTAGGAATCGCCACACTGCTTTCCACAGAGGTTGCACTAGTTTACACTCCCACCAACAGTGTAGAAGTGTTCCCTTTTCACCACACCCTCTCCAGCAGCTGTTATTTTTTGAGTTGTTGATAATTGCCATTCTGACTGGAGTTAGGTGGTATCTCAGTGCGGTTTTGATTTGCATCTCCCTGATGATTAGTGAGGTTGAGCATTTCTTCATGTGTTTGTTGGCTGCTCGAATGTCTTCTTTTGTGAAGTGTCTGTTCATGTCTTTTGCCCATTTTATAATGGGGTTGTTTGTTTTCTTCTTTTCAGTACGCTTCAGTTCCTTGTAGATCCAGGATGTTAAGCCTTTGTCAGACCTAGAGTTGGCAAATACTTTTTCCCAGTCTGTAGGCTGTCTCCCTGCTCTCTTGATGGTTTCTTTGGCTTTGCAGAAGCTTGTCAGTTTAATAAGGTCCCATTTGTCTATCTTCTCTCTTAAGTCCTGTGGGTTTCGGGTTTTGTACAGAAATTGGATGCCAGTTCCGATTTCCATGAGAGTATTTCCTTCCTTTTCTAAGGTTCTTATGGTTTGAGGTTTTACATTTAGGTCTCTGATCCATTTGGAGTTAACCTTTGTGCATGGGGATAGATAGGGGTCCTGTTTCAATCTTCTGCATGTGGTCAGCCAATTTTCCCAGCACCATTTACTGAATAGGTTCTCCTCTCCCCATTGGTAGGTGGTGGGGGCTTTGTCGAAGATGAGTTGGTTGAGAAATTGAGGTTTTGCTTCTGGAATCTCAATTCTGTTCCATTGATCTATATGCCTGTTCCTGTACCAATACCAAGCTGTTTTGATGATTGTAGCTTTATAGTAAAGTTTGAAATCTGGTATTGTTATACCACCTGCTTTGTTTTTTTTGCTGAGGATTGTTCTGGCTATTCTTGGATGTTTGTGTTTCCATATGAATCCTG